>NW_009211079.1:0-1237 GCF_000690835.1 Fulmarus glacialis
TTCTGCCCCTCTACTCTGCTCTGGTGAGGAATCCTGAGTCCAGCTCTGCAACCCTCAGCACAAAAATGTCATGGACCTGTTGGAGAAGGTCCAGAGGAGTGCTATGAAAATGATCAGAGGAATGGAACACCTCTCCTATGAAGAAAGGCTGAGAGAATTGGGGTTATTCAGCCTGGAGAAGAGAAGACTTCGGGGAGACCTTATTGCAGCCTATCAGTACTTAAAGGGGGCTTATAAGAAAGATGGGGACAAACTTTTTGGCAGGGCCTGTTGCAACAGGACAGGGGGGAATGGTTTTAAACTAAAAGAGGGTAGATTTAGACTGGATAAAAGGAAGAAATTTTTTACAATGAGGGTGGTGAAACACTGGACCAGGTTGCCCAGAGAGGAGGTAGGTGCCTCATCCCTGGGAACATTCAGGGTCGGGTTGGATGGGCCTCTAAGCAACCTGATCTCATTGAAGATATCCCTGCCCATGGCAGGGGCGTTGGACTAGATGACCTTTAAAGGTCTCTTCCAATCCAAACTATTCTATGGTTCTATAAGATAACATGAGGTGCTGCACACAAAAAGACATTTTCTACCCATGCCTCGCATCACCTCTCTGTGGTCACTATCTATTTTGGGACTCTTACCTTTATATATGTCCATCCTGCAGTGAAATATGAGTCTGATATGAATAAAGTAGTGGCTGTTTTTTATTCAGTAATTACGCTATCGTTGAATCCAGTGATATACACACTCAGGAATAAGGATATGAAGCTGGTCATAATAAAAACTTTCTTAAGGAATAAAGGTTAAGTTTTGGAATTCTCAATCTCTTTTCTCAAATGTTTGGTGCATCTGTACTATGTAGGGATTAAAGCACTTACATTAAATTTTGAAGTAAAAATTTTGCCTCCTGTTTTGGTTGGGCTAAAATGCAAGTCATGGTGTAGACCACTCATCTATACGTGCATGCATCTGCATTTGGAAAAGGTATTCAACCCAACTCACCCAAAGTCTGGCATCTAGTTTAAAACTGTGAATTAGCTGATTTATTTTTTAAGTTAAGTCCTTTTGCTTTATCACTTCTCAGGTGAGTGTATAAAATAAACATATGAAGTATAAAAGGGCTCATTCTAAGCTGATGTAAAATTCTTATCTGAAAATTCATGAAGAGTTGATGCAAAAAGTTAACGTAAGTAGCAAGGTCTCACAAAAAATGTAACTATGATTTTCACGCCGTATCATCATG
>NW_009211080.1:0-67811 GCF_000690835.1 Fulmarus glacialis
TTCTTAAAGGCTTGCATTTTTGTAACATCATGGGTTGAAATATGTAGTGTTTTCAAGCACAGACTCCAAAACAGAAAGGAAATTCCCATGCTGAGATGCTTAAAAACAAATAACACAGTCTGCTTCCTTGTGATATTTAATACTGAATCCTTGAGACTGTTAAAAAAAAAAAAAGCAAACACAAAACAACCCCAACGTAGCCAAAATAGGCCTGTAAAGTTTGAAATGTAAAACTGATGCCCAGCAAGTCCAACTTAACCTGCGTCAGGTTGTCTGTTGAATTATTGAATGTATTAAAGTGGCAGTGGCCATCTTACCTCCCCCCTCCCTCCCCCCTTCCCCCATCACTTTAGCAGCTGAATGAATCAGACTAAATGCACTTTTTATGTTATCCTGCTGTAGCTATCGGGTATCACACATCATCTCTTTCTGGGAACGTTTTATGTGGTTCGATACCCCTCGCTTGTTCTGTCCCTTCCTTAAGTCTTACTGTGTTTCATTTCTGTGGCAAATTGTGGTCTGTGTTGGTTGCCAATGTGTTTTGTAGCAGTGGAATCTGTTGCCTTCTCCCTACCCCCCCTTTCAGTTTTAACGTGTAGTAAAACCTTACAATCTGTAGTATTTGTAACTTCGGGAAATCTCTGTCATCAGAATGGTCCTAGGACATGGACAGCATTTTGCAAATGAGCAAAACGTCACTGCCAGTTACGCATGAAGTTAATTTACCTTATACAGTATTTGTGCTTATGCAGATGACCAAATTTGTTGTATTATAATTTGAACAGAGATACTTCATAACTTACTTCTCAAAAAGATCATCTATTTATGTAGAAGTTTTTGCATGCTTGAAAATGGAACTGGGCTTCAGTGGTTTTGCTTCATTCAAGCTCTATTTAAAATTTTAAAGATCATATTTTTGCCCACCGTATGAAATACTAAACGTAGATTTCATTTTTTCCTCCTTCTTTAACCTTTGGAAAATGCTAATGGGAAGCTAGGCAAAAAAAAAAAAAATTGGTGCATATGAATAGTGATGGTGCTGATGATGAATACTGTAAATTATTTAATTATGGGAACCCAGAGGAAAACATTGTAGTGGTGCAGTGTATAAAGGTCTACGCTTAAGGTGTATTGAAGAGGGAGGAATGTGGGTAGTTACCTGCAAGCAAGGAAAAATACTGCAAAGCTGTGAAGTATTTCATTATTACATTTGAATTTTTTGTTGGAGGGGAAATTTTAATTTTAGAAAGTGGTTTTAGTCGTCTTCATCTGTGGGCTATTTTAGCCTTAATAAATCAGACGATAAATTAGTACCGAATGACTTTTCCGTCATTAAACTTGTTTGAGCTTGCCTCACAGTGAACCGCATTAGCAGCATACACGGCTTGATTCGGTTTAATGAGTGCAATGTATAAAATCATAAATGGTCCATCAAGAAGTGCGCCCTGTAATCTGTATGCGCTGCAAGGAGTTTGTTCCCCCTCCTCCAGGTCAAGCCAGCTGCTGCTGCAGAAGCTGACATCCTCTAGCAAATCCTGAATGAATGAATGAAAACAACGTGATCGCCCTAATAATGACCACAATTGCACACGTCAACAGCTTTATTTTACTGAAATACAGGCACCATTTTCTAGCAGGCGAGGGTAATAAGATACCCTATTTCTTCAGTCTTGCAAATAAAAAAAGGTTACCAAAAAAAACCCCGAAACCTAGAGCTGTTTTTACACAATTTGGAATATAGTTGCACGCCATGGGGCAGGATTTTGTCTTTGTTTCCCTGCTTGTTCTCAGCTTTTTAGTACATGATGTATGGATACTAAAAACGATGTTTGTAGTCTATATGGTGATAGTAGTATATAGAAAATTGATTGCTGGACCGGAGGACTGCTGCAGTAATAATGGAGGATTTGGGGGGGGGCGGGCGGGAAATGTTCTGTTTTCAAACAGGGACCATCTTGCTGCAGCTTGTTAAACAATGTACTACTCCAGCTCTTTATAGTTGTTATCAGTATGCAAGTCTTGGGGAAGCAACTTAAGTTTTTTTTTTGTTAGTTTTTCAAAACCATTTCCCACTGCTGTAAAATGTGAGCTTAGGCTCTATGTATAATCCTGTTGTTTTCCTCACCAGTGCAGGAGATCTGTTTGTCTTTGGCTCTGCAGTCTGACTTGGATTGTTTCACAGTATGCTCATGCTGGAGACTGCTTATGATTCTGATGGATAGATGTTTTTCTCTTCTTAAGACACTTGCCCCTTCCCCACCTCCTTTCAGCCTTTTCCAATATAGATTCCTTGAATTGACTATCCTACTAAGCTATTTTGTTGTGGATATTTTAGTGATTTGCCAGAGGTTCCTTTTATAAAGGAGATTTCTGTGAAAACACTCCAGCTTTGAGCCTCTACAGGTCAGAGCAACTAGCATTGCAGGCGTTGACATCACTACTACATGAATGAAAGCAGCATGCTCTGATTCTTCTCCCATCATCATTTTTCTCCCTCTTCTTTCTAGGATGCTGTAAATGTTTTTGTTCTGCAGCAAAACCCTGTGTGTTTAGAACTGAAACTTTTAAGAATTTGATGATCTTTTCTTTAGGCAAATTTGGGGATTTGTAGTTGTTAGGAAACCATCGATGCCAGTATTTGTATTTGGTTAATATTGATACTGAATGGGTGAGAAATCATGAATGCTATATACTAATTTCAAGGTGCTAAAAAAAGAAAAAAGAGGGGAAAAAACTTACGGTATCGTAGGATAAACCTGCAATGTGTGAGTCTATTCCTTTCCTCTTTTTTAAAAAATGTTTATTCCTTACTAGTAGATACATTTTTATAGCCTGTATTCATGTTCTGGAGAGTTGGCAATGTAAAAAGTGTCTGGTTGAATGTAACAACACATGGTTTTCTTAGAGGGAATATATCTGATACATCTCTGATTGCATAAGTGTAACGTCAACAGAATGCGAAGCTGCGTGGTTCATGACAAAGGACATTCCAATAATAATGCAAAAAACCCCCTTGGACAGGTCAAAATGTATTACTTGCTTGTGAACACTTCTGTTTTACAGAAAAAAAGCAAGTTGTTTTCTTTCTTGCCTTACCTGGATAAAATCAGTGGTTTCTGTTATTATGTAAAGTAGCTCGTATAAATATGAGAGTGGGTTTCCTGTTTAGTTTGTTTTTTCACATGGTATGTGATGTTTTGTATACAAGAAGGGTGTAAGTGACTTCTGTGTGATTCAAGCTCAATACTGCTTTCATCAAATGCTTTGATTTGTTTAGTGTTAACTCTGGTGGTGCTGTAATATTATGCTTCATATTTTTCTAACTTTCACTTACATAGTTTATAGTATAAACTTTTTTCAATATCAAATTTTGGAGGCAAAGGCTAGTTTTAAGGACATCTGAGAAATACTGTAATCAGTTTGGCTGTTAGGGTTCCCAATATCTTTTGCTTCCCAAAATAACTCCTGAAGCGTTGCCAACATTAGTAAGAGAAAGGAATTAATAAAGTGCAAAATATCTGCATAACCCCGTTCTGAGTAATAAGTATGTATGTCTGTTATGCTAGTAGATAAAAGGCTAGTGGAGTGAGGAGTGGAGTAAGACAGACAATGTTGCTGATCTCTAGACTTGTAAGGGATATCAGTGTTTAAAAAAACAAAATTCAGACTTCAAAAGGCAGAACTATTTTAATATCCTGGATTCAAGCCATCCAATATTTTGGCATCATAAGCATTTATACCAGAGATCAAGAAGATCTTTCCTTTATTTCTAACAAATGTAGGTAAGGAAGTAATTTTTGTGACGCTTCCTATTTCCTGATGCCTGAATAATAGCAGTATTCCCTTAATTGTATGGCCAAAACAGTTTTGCTCCAGCTTTGTCCCTCTCTCTTCCCAAAATAGCTTTCATTGGAATATAATATGGTGAAATAAAAGACACTGGCTAAATTTGAACCAGTTGTCTTGAACTCAGAAGGCTTTTTAGTTACATGTTTTAACATAACTTTAAATGAGAATAGTGGATTAGATGTCCTTAATACATATGTTTCATAAAACAAATTAATTGAACTTCTTTTAGGTGTTAAAACAACTGCAGGAAAGAGAAATAGAAAGGTATTTTCTCTGTTGAACTTGAATTATATTGTAGCGAGGCATAGCTATTCAGAAAGCACCCCCCTGCCCCATGGAAAAAATAACTTATAAAGTTATATGTATATATCTATTTTAAATTACTACCTGACCTTTAATTCTTATCCTTTGGATGTAAGCAAGTATTAGCGTGTTATATATGGCCAAACTGAAGTTATTTGCCAACATCCATGCATAGTAAAACAGTGGCTAATACTGAAATTTGTTTTCTGAAAGTCATGGTTCCTGTTTTTTGTCCTTTTCTTTCCCATGGTGGCGAGGTGAATGGAGGTTCTTAAAATGTGTCTTAAAATGCAGGGAGGGTAGATCAAGGGACTGTATCTCAGAATCTTACAAAAAAGTCAGTGTTTGCCAAGTATAGACTGGCACATAATGAGTTGTTGAGCTTTGCTATATTGCTAAAATTCACGGTGGAAGGCTACTTATTTTCAAAATGGGGTTTATGCTACTGCTCTAGATATCATCATGAAAAAAAAAAGATAACTGTTGGAGTAATTCTGAAATTTCAGTTCAACCTGGACTTGAAATTAGTAGTTGTAACAATGCAAAACCTATTGGAAATAAAGTATATGCTCCTCAATTTAAGTTTAAGTGAATATTTGAAATACTTTTTTTTATGGGACTTCATCAGTTGAAGTAATTATCTTCATCTGAAGAAGGCAATAGTTTTTCTTCCACAGTGAAAAATGAAAGTTCCTTCCAAATCGGTTGGCAATATCTTCAGTAGAGAAAAGTGTTGCCAACACTTGACACAATGATTAGTTCTCCATGCATGTGTTCAAGAAAAATTGTTAATATAGTAGGGTTTAAACATCAGCTAACATTTTTTTGAAAAGTATCATTTATTGATGGGGAAAAAAAAAGGACCCTGTAGTAAAGATGCATAATTGGAAAATTTTGCTCGAGACTTGAGATAGTTAACTGCGTTAATGATCATCATCTTGCTTTAATGTTAATATTTAAATGCATTGAATTCTCTCTCTTTCAATGCAGCCTCCCATGTAAACCTGTAGTGCCTAAACAACGGCTTAAGGCATTTTCAGGCAAGTAAAATAATACTTACATCTCGTCGTTGGAAGGGATACATCCACAGCAACTTGTCAGCCTGAGATTACCCCCTTTTCCTTCGTGTCACCATTTTTAAGGTGTGGGCAGTTGCAAAATGAAGAGAATTGGAGATTAGAGTGAAGGAAAATGCGTGTTTGTACTTAATAATCTAATTCTTACATTTTGAGTGTGTATTTACTTCTTCCCAAAACTTAGATTGTTCTTCAGTTATGCTTTAATTTTTCCCCTCCTGATTTGACTCTGAAGTTCACCACCACTAATTTGTATTATGACTCTTTCTGAATCAGAAATTAAATCCAAAAGCTTGAAAATAGCTGATGGGTACTGAAAGGGATCACAATTTGAGACTTCTGCAGTATGGATACCACACAGAGTATCATGATACAGTGTGTAATATCAATCCTTTTGAATGGCGAGTCAGTCTCTCCAACTGTTATTTTTCCGAAGCTAGGATCTCATCCCTGGAAACACTCACCCATGGTTGAAACTGAAGCACATGCTCTCCTGGGAACCCTTTCCTGCTTTCCCAGCTCTGTGAATATGGACTTAGGACCAGAGCTGTTCCCTTATGTGGTCCCCTTGGACTGTCTGGTGATGACTCTGCTCAGACTACATCTTCTGCTGCTAGTAAGACAGAAGAGGGCATGTAGCTACTGGAAGCTTAGCTTGGGGAAGGAAACCCAGCCAGGGCAAGTGGGGCCATGCTGGGGAGTGCCCTCAGCCTGCTGTCTCTGGCCTTGTAACACTGCCTCTGCCCTGGTCCTGTTCGTTTCTCTTCTGCACCTTTCCTCCTTCTTTGGTATCTGCACCACTTTTTAATAGCTGCTGGTGCCGTCTCCTACCAAACTATTGACTATCACCCTGTGAAAAATGGATTAGATTTCTCTGTCGGCAGGCTGGAAAAACCCAGAAGGTGTGGGTGTCTACACTCAAGCAATAACTGTTTTCTGCACAAACAATTTGTAAATAGGGATTAACCTAACCACTTGGTGTTGGGTCAATGGAAGATGGTTTTGATGGAAAGTTTTCATTTTTCATAGTAGTAGATCTCTTAATTAGCTTTCCATATTAGATATTGCTGCTTTGGAGACAATATATACTTCCCAAATAAGCTTTGGTTTTGAAACCTTAATGCAAGATACTGTATTGGTTAGACCTTCTTATTTAATGTTGTATGTGCCCTAACAATAAACAATGATGCAGATGTTGGTGTTTATAAGGATTTAACTTTCACTGCTGCTAGTGTTAAATGGAGGAGTAGCTATTTGCAATGGATATTATTCTCTCAATCAAATACAAATGAGTGTTAATATTCCACTTGTTTTGCACAACCTGAAACTAGTTTTACCCAAACTACATGTTTTGTTTCCTCTTTAGGAAGGATGTGTCTCATATTTTGCTTATAAGAGTGGTGACTAAGAACGGTACGATAGCAGTTCCGTCATGGTTTTTGAATAATCTAAAATCCACTGTAGAATATTTTCTTCTCACTCTGCCTTGAGATAGTCTGAACTGGAATAATAATTTAAGTGTCCCATTCCTTGAACAGTGCAAGTCACCTGTTTGAACAAGGTTAGCTTCATCCTCCTTTCCTACACCCTCACCACCAGGCATTAAGCAAGGAGATTAGTTGTAGACACACTTCCGAATTTCAGGAATTAACACTCGTATCTAACTGGCTTGACTGGTCATTGCAGGATCACTGGCGTTCATACTACAAGCTTGAAACTCATTTCTGTAGCTATATGGATTTTAATATTGTTTTAGTAAGTATAAATCTGTCTTTTGGAAATGTCTTTTCTGTAACAGTAACCACTCGGTTGTGAACCGATTAAATGTATGGCAAAATAGGTAATGTTATACCATGTGCCTCTTAATCTCTGGTGTTTTGGTGTACAGTGCCTACTTTGGAGTTCTGATAGAAATACTTTGTGAAGGTTGGCTAGCTGGATTACCTGTATATCTACATTTTTTAAAAAGGCTTCATGGTTAGAAAAAACTAAACATTTTAATAGAGGTGCCTACGTTGCCGTACTAAAAAAAGAAAATTAAAACTCTAATAATTTGTTGACATCTGTCAGCATTTGGAAACCAAACTGTGATTTGGAAATAATATGTTCTTACCAGAAAACAAATTCTGGTTATTCAGTACTCGATCACTAGCTAATTCTAGTTATCCTAGTCTGCAGAAATTAGCCCGTAAATACAAAGCCCGCTTCTTCAAAGTATGACTTGCAGTCAGCCATTGGCTATTTGGGAGCAGATTACCTAAGTGCAGATATAAATTCCTAGGCTTGTGAACGTATGGCTTCCAAGGATAACAGTAGAGTTGCTTTCATTAGATGAAGCGCTGTATCCATGCTGGATCAGAAATGTTGCTGGATAAACCTTGAAAATTTTGCACCATGTTCCCAAAACTCAGTCCACTGACACACAGCACGGACGAGCCAGTGAGCGGCTCTACAGGACCTGTGGGTCTCTGTAGGTATTTAACATGGTCTCACTACCGCTGCTTCTGCACACCACGGCAGAGCTCATTCAGCCAGTAGGACTAGAAGGTGCTCATGATTATAGCAGGTATCAGTGTGGTGCGGTCTGTGCTCTGGAAGGGTTTCATGAGTGCAGTTCTCCCACACGGAGTCAGCTTAAATTCAGCACCGCACGTCAGCTAATCAATCTTACTGGAGTCTGGAGCGCTGGAAAGTACTTTGCAAAACCCAAGTGGCTTTGCAGTGTTGACTCTGTGCAGTTAGGTGTTATACCTCTGTAACTAGTATGTCATATATAATTCAAAATCTTTCTGTTCTACATGATACCTTAACTTTCTGTTATTCAAAGTAATGGAGAGTTGACTTGCTCACTAAAAATTAAACGCAGATTTATGCTGAGTGTCCTGGAACAGATTTTGAACAGTGTGACTCTAAAAATATCAGCTAACTGCTGAAGAATGCAGAGTAAGACTTAGGTTTACACAGTAGTTGGGAAGCTGCCAGGTTAAAGGAGAAGCTGTCTTCACAGAAGTAAATTTCACTTAAGGTCTTCAAATTTTCATTCTTAACTGATAGCTGTGTTTACTTAGTTGTGACAATTGGTAGTGAAATACCCTTACACATCCTTTCTCTCATACTCTGATTTCTCTGGTATTTCACCTTCAGTGGCTCCTCTGTTGTATCTGATACCCTGCCCTGAATAATCATCTTCGCAGTGTTTTCTTCCCCCACAAAGGAACCATAAAATACATTTGAAATACTTGATGTTCTTTTCAAGGGGAACAAGAAAAAGTCCTAATCTGGTAAAGAAAAATTTCTTATGGGCAAAGATGTAATTAACTCGTGTGTGTTCAAAAGTAATGTGTATTTGAGAAACGTCCACAAGGAAATGACTGGAGACACATACTCAACTTAGGAAATTGTCCACACTGAAGATCCAAATAACCTTTGGGCATTACTGTAGAAACAGAGACACTCATGCTTTCAAACCAAGTTGTGTATTGAAGTGTGCAGTCCATATATTGTTTAAAATACTAATTTTGTGAAACTGTTGTCTACATCTACCTTAATTTCTTCCAAAGAAGAAACTAGCCTATTAAGATTATTGGGGTCTCATGATTTTATTTAGTGGTGTGTGTAATCTTTAATACAAAGTTGGAGAGGATGCAGGGAGATCTTTTGATTGCAAGAATTATAGTAGAAACTCAGTTTGGCTGCATTGAAGATAGGAATTACCAGGTCTGACAACTCAAAATCTGGGAGAAGCAGAAGAAATCGGTGTGCTGACACTGTGTACACAACAAATGTTAGATGTTTTCTACAGCTAGGCCTTTTTTAATCATGCAAATTTACATGCATATACAGCAAAACGAAAAATCCGACATAGGGGTATATTCTAAAATTCATAAATCTGGTGTAAAGTTTCAGATTTCAGAAAGAAATAGTTTGAAAATTTGGCTAAACAGGGTTGCTCTGACTTGAATACGGAGATAATCTGTTTTAATAAAAATGTTAACACTATTGGAATCTTTCAGACATCAGAAAAACTCAAGGATGTGATCTGATTGCATGGACACTTATCTCAAAAAGGCTGCTAGGAATAGGCAGAGAGCCTGCAAGAAACAGCAGGAAGAACTGAGAAAAGGATGTCACATTATCAATCAAAAAGTTAATCTTGGCTGAGAATTGTTAAAAACCCGAACGGACTTGGACTTTACATGCTTTAAGACAGACAATAGAAACATGCAAATAGAAAAATAAGGAAAAAGGAGTTGCAGCCATTCGGTACCAAGAAAAAAGAGATTAAGGATGATCTGAGATTGATTTGCTGGAATATATGGTTTCAGAATCAACTCCAAGGAATAGTAGTAAAAATCTCAGAGGAAATAGCACAGATATTTATTCAATGCTTTGTGCTTACCAGGACAAAGTATAAGTAATCAACTTTCAATAACGACAGTGATTTTTAACCCAGGAAGATACAAAAAAAAAAGAAATTTTAAGGGAGAGGGTAATTTGGAATTGGGAATTACCAAGACTATGATAAATACAGATTGCAGGTTTTAATAAAGTCAATTCAGTGATCTCCATTGCAGGATCCTAGAAAAGCCCACTCAGAAGTTCACGCTTACCTTCAACTTTCTGAGGCAATCTTCTGAATAGGAGGTGACACCATTAGAGAATAGATACCCAAGTATAGCAGAGATGATGCTGATGTTTTTAAAATGTGAAAAATTTGAGTCCAGTTCTAAATGTAGAAACCTGTTGGTCTAAATTCAGCTATAGGTGAAACCTCAGAAGAAATTCTAAGGGATGGTGGAAAGCAGCGAGAAATGTTAAAGTGCAAAATGAGCTTTCCAAATTGTGTCATGCTAACCTGGTGGTTTTGATAAGAGAATGGATTTTCTAGACGGGAAGTAGATCTTATCTGCTTAGGCAAATTTTAAAATTAGGGTGATGAAACCGTTGATGAATTTTGAGAGGTTTAATTAGTATGCAGGAAGATTATGCAACAAGAGTTGAAGGACCTTGGGAATTGAAATAATGATTTTTGAAAGTGAGATTTAAAAGTAAAAATTGGAGGTTTACATATGTGAGGTTGTACTTGAGCAGAATATCTTTAAGTGGGAACATGTAATTTTGAAAATGCTGGAGGGTGGAGTTGGGTGATGGTAGGATCTCTGAACTGCCAACATGAAGTGACTGAAAAAGTACTGGGCACAGGTCAGGTCTTGCAGAAATGAGCAACCTGCTGCATAGGGGCCTGCTGAGACATCGTCTGGGATACTGCACACCGTTTTGGTGCTCCGCAATTTAAGTTAAAATCAAACTGGAATAGACTCAGAGAAGGACTACTAGGTTAGGAGTTTAACCACGCAATGGTAAAAAAAATCTACTCTGAATAAAAATACAGTTGCTTTCTCTGAATCCAAGTGAGCGGTGAAGGGGATGGAGAGGTGGGAAGGAAGAACTGTAAGTTAGTGCTGGGACATGAATGGGTGAATTGGTTTGACAATGTGAATGTTTATGTGGAAAACTATAAGAAGGCCTGAAACCATCAGGGAAAAAAATTCTTTCTGGAACATTTTTCCAGTAGGAATCATGGGGGCAAAATGCCAAGGTGCTGTAAGACTGAGTTTGTAATCTGTTTGTAAGTGATTATATGTGTTTTGTCAGTGATAGTTGAGAACCGGGCTCCTGATTTAGGACGTTGTTTCTAGTCCTTTGTTTCTATGACTTAACTGATAATGAAAAGATAATTTATTTAATCAGCAAAGTTGGACAGCCTGATTTAAGCAATCAGTTTTAATCTGGTTTTATGTTTCTATTTTTCAGTATTTTTTCAGAAAAAAATATTATTCTTGTTTAGTATAATTAGCTCTAGCTAGGAGAATGCTTTCTATCTCTAATCGTTGGTGATCATTACGATGGCATTGTATAGCCTACTGTGCATTGATTACAGTTCTTTGTGTATTTTGATTGTGAAAGTGGTGAATCATGCCTTCTGATTTTTTAAGTTTTTTTTATTCACAATTATGTCCAGCTGCATTTTGATGGGAAGTGGAATTAGATTAAAGGTGTACAAACCCCTCACTTTTCTACAACATTTTGTTAAATTGTAAGTATTATCATTATAACAACAACAAAAAAATCCCTTCAGAGTCGTCAAGTTTATTCAACAAAGGTGGTATTATCTTTAGTTACTGAATTAATTGCATGTGTTTATAATTTCCTTCAAGATTTTAATTATTAATACACTGGGGGGAAAAAAAAAACAGTTTTGGTGCTTTTTTTTGGTTCCCAGTTCATTTCTCAATATTGGATCAATTTATCATTCAACAGATCTAAATTAATGAACTAAAATGAAGAAAATTCTCTGTACCTGCAGAAGTGCACAACAGTTAATGGTTGGTTGTGTGTTTCAGTGTGCTCTTTTTCCCAAGTACTTGCTGCTCCAATCAATTTTGTTTTAACTTCTTAAAGTAGGAACATTTTTGAGATACTTTATTAAATGATACTAAGTTTAGGTATTTGCATAGTGTTTAAGTTTGAAGTGATAACCTGACAAAGAAAAATATATTCTAAAAATGTGAAATACATAAAAATCTGAAAGATTTGAAATTAGTGTTTTACCTACCTGGTGTCCTGTTAGAGTGCGACTGTGTAGGTTACATATGTTGAACAAAGCAGGCTTTTGTGATATTAATGCTTAATCTTTTGTATACAGGTCCTACACATGCCAGCAGTAATCTTTGTTAGAAGAATAACTTAGCTTTAGAGGGCTGAAACTTTCTTCCTTCTAGTTTGTTTACTTATCTTACTGAGATTAGCGCGTTCCTTCTATGCTTGATCTCTAAGGGTAATGTTGATTTTAAACAGGGGAGTTTTGCCGTGAACAAAATCTGACTTCTGAAAGATACGCGTAGTCACATTTTACTTGACCTGTAGTCAGGTGGAACAGGGACGTGAGGCAGAGACCATGTTGCAACATATATGCACAGGCAACCAAGATTTTGAGAGTCAGCTGTAGGTCCAATAAAATTCGTATGCCTACAGATTGATCCATTTGTCCCTCTTCCTCTGGGTATCTATAGCCTAGCTCTGAGCAGTGTGCCTTCCTGTGCAGTTAGGTGAGTAGAGCTGTATGTCCTTGAAGAGTCATGCATAAAACCTCCTTGATGGAAGGAAATGCCTTGATCGACATGTTGGATTCAGTGACTAATCAGAAGACCTCTTCCCTTTCTAGGTGGCTTAGTCATGGCTATAACAGATAACTCAGTATGGTTGATTCCCAAAAACCTTACTGTGGGTCTTTGTCTACAATTTTTCTTTGAAAGAGCAAACTGGTTTGGCTTTGTTTTCCCAGTATAGGCTACCTCTTGTATTGATAAACTTGCTGTTTTATGCAATATGTTTTATGTTTTATTTTGAATTCTCATAAGCCTCGTCAGGTAGAAAACTGAATTTGCTCTTACCACCAAAATGTAAAACGGCGTATGTGGAAGACTGGTTCCCCTCTTTTTTTTTTTTTTTTAATTTCTTCACTGAAGAATCTTGGATGTAGAAAGCACATCATTCATGGGCTTGGATCTCTGAAAAGATCTCAGATCTCATGATGTGGACTGCTTTCTGCTTGTTCAGTTTGGTTCTTGGAGCCTTGGTTAGCTTATGGTGCTGTTCTGTGCCTTTTTTTTGGTTGGTTGAATGTTATGGATAATGAGAAGAAATTAGAGTGGATTACACCAGTCTGTTCAGAGCAGTTACTTCAGAATGTCATCCACCTTCATTTTTAGTCATCCTCTGTCTCAGTTTCTAAAAATAGAAACTTGGGAATAATTTCTGAAGTTGATATAACTGAATCAAAACCGATGTGGTGCACATAATGAAGACAGATGTTTTACAGAGCTGAATGTACAGTATTTTTAGAGATGTATCAGGAGGTAACTTTAAATGACCATCTCTTGTTACGTCCTCTTAGAAATATCCTTTTGGTAGCAAAACACTGTACTGCATTTTAAATGCTTGAAAAAGCTAGTATTTTGCTTTGTTTTAAGCTATTAAAGAGATTAAGCTGTTTAATTTGAAATTATAGAAGGAAGACTATATTATAACTTCATATTTTTTCAATTTAATTGAGAATTTTTCAGTTTAATTTTCAATTACATGTTAGGGTGTTGTGTTTTTTAAGTTGCTATTTAAAATCCTATTTTTTGTTATTTTGTATGAACGGTACGTGGCAAACAGTATGCTCTTTGTTGTTCTGCACCACTCTGAACCGTTAATGGAGTCATTCAGCTGGTTTGCAGATTGGGTCAGAAACAAGTCTGTCAGTCACTGGCAACTGGGAAATGTCTTTTGAGCTGATAGATCTATCCTGTGGAGTAAAACTTCTAGGGACCCCAAATCCCTCGTTAATCCTTTTCTTGAGAGATTCTAGCTCCAGTTACAAGAGAAAAGCCTTCTTGAGAATGGAGATTGAAATATTTTTTTGAAGTGGCCTCTAAATCCCCATTATTCAACCTTTTTCCTCGCAATGTCACAGAGACAAATTCTGCAAATAATGCACCGGTTTGTCCATCTACCTACATAATTGGAGCAGGAAAGACCAATCAAATATACATTCAGGAATCAGTACAGTATCACTATATACTCGCTTAAAAACCAAACAAAAAGGCAAAAAAACCCTTGACCAGACTCTTAAGAGAATGTTCCTCCTCTTGTATCTGAACGTCTACTTTTGTAGTGCTCAAGGAATGCTTGTCCAAAGCAAGCAAGAGCAGAGGTATCCCTTTTCATGCTTGTAGAAGGTGTAACAGAAGAGGGGACTTCTGACTAGGCATCTGTGGGGCAGTCAGCAGCAGCCACTGCTGTGGTAACCATGACCTAAGTGTTGGGCTGTCATTCTTAGCAGTGGCTGTGGGTCAGCATTCCTTAATATTCAGTTTCCATTTCTAGTTTATGATATCCCATGCTGCGTTCCCACGTACTTCGTTATTCAAGAGGCATTCACACAGGCACTTCTGAATCATTGGTTTTGTAGATTGTTGTAAATTTGTTGTTACCTCTAGTAGGAATGTCCTAGAAATATCTGATACTCCTTTGTAATGTGATATTTAGTCTCTGCATCTCCTTCGAGCCAGACTACTTGAACTCTGACTTTGGGGCTCTTGAAAAGAGTCTTAAGCAGACTAGGATATCCATCAAAGTGAGTCCTTCCAAGAGTCTTTAGTATTTTTGGAGGAAATTCTTTTGAAGTTAGTATTCATTTCCTAGGTACAATCTGAAATTCTTTAGGAATGGATGAGACCTACGCTTAGGACTCATTTCACTCGTAGCTCTGAAGGTGAACCAGAAGGTTCTGCAGAGTGTTAGCAACTGAACTGAAGAGAAACAACATCTTATGAAACTTTATTGTGGAATTTAGTACTGGTGTCATGACTTGGCTGTCTTGGGTAAATAGTTTAAATTAGTTTATAGTTTAACCTTCAGGAAAAAATCAAGATATTACTGCAATAATGTTGTCTAGCCTTTTGGCAGGAAAGCGTCACAGTTAGCTGACATCGATAATGAAATGACAATATTCATACTCCCTAGCTTTAGGGAAGAATTAATTTTATTTTTATTTCATGTTTTTCACTCAACTTGAGAGGAATCTGTGTCATCTGAGAAGTTCTTAGGATAATTTTAGTCTTTTTAAGCTGGATATATCCATGCAAGGATGTGAGTGGAAAAGTTTTGGCCAAATTTGAACTGCATCTGCTAACTGCTGAAAGAGATGGGAAGATGCTGACAGATGAGCTGCGGTGGATTTAGCTGAAGCAGTTTTTATAATGGTACCAATGCTAGCTGTCAATCTTGCTTTTCTGCTGCAGGTGATTTTCCTCATTGCATGCATGGCAGAAAGCATTATTTAAGCTAAAATGGACTGCGAACATGGTTTTGAGATTATGTGCAGGTTAGTTGCCTCTATGTTGGATGGGAAGGCAATCTCTTCATTTTAGAGCTGTACCAGATGGTTTTATTTGAGCCCTATGTCCTTTCCAAAAGAGCTGTCATGTGTTAGTCTCTTACTAAATTACATTTTGCTGGCAGAGAAATGGAAACCTTTTTTTCAGTCAGTCTAGGTGGTATAACTAGAATTCTTTTGGCTCTCAATGCAGCATGCAGAACCATAATTTCATGATTTCATGCAGTTTATTTTAGTTGATTCCTGCTAATGCAGAATTTCACCAGCTGTAGTATTCAGGTGGACCCTTGTGCCATTTTACATAAAATCATCTACAACTAGAAATGTGTAGCAGTAGCCCCTAAATACATACCATTAAAACTTGTGGCATATTTTAAGTAACACATGAGGTATTTTGCTTTCCTATGAGCATACATCTTGCTTTTGTAATTTCTAGCTAATTTTTTCAGGTAATGTTATGCTCCTTAAGTACTGTGTTCCAAAGTTTACTTGCTCTGGAGGTAGAGCTGAGCTCCTTGTGAGATAGGTTACACATCACTGAGAAAGAAAACAGAATTGTTCCCACTTACCACTGCAGTAAAATCCACTCATACACTCAAATACTGTCAGATGTGGTATAGTCTGAAACTTGGGTAAAATCATTCTGTAATTTTAGAAATTTCTGAACATTGATGAGGCCTTTCTGAGTGTTGAAGTCTGTTGGCTAACTTCATGAGCTGTTGAAGTGCTTCAGATACCGGATGGCACTTGCTGCACTTCTTTTTTGCTTCTGTGAGAAAACTGGAGCATGAGGTTTCCATCCGGACAAAGTGATTGGGACTGGAGAAGGATATGCATGATAGGAGCATCAAAATCCCATTGGTAATGACAGTTTGGGGAGAAGTGAAAGTTCTGTAGTAGCTCCTAGAGTAGCAAGAAGCCAGACTTATAATGAGGTGAGAAAAGCAAAATTAAGAAATAAATCCTGAGAGCAGTTTTAATATTTAGAAAACAATTTAAGCTGATCTGAGTCACCACTGTTGTGGTCCAGTTCAACGCTGTTCTCCATGGTATCCAGTCATCTTCAAGTTCATTACTGTACAAGGCAGTTTGTCAAATGCTAATTTGTAGAAGTACCTTCAAATTTCATGCTTGCAGATCCCTTCTTTATTTTTTTATGGTCTAAGGATATATATCATAAAAGGGTAAGAGCCAAAACTGTTACTGGACAGACCTCAGCACTGGTGCAGCCCTGTTGTTCCTCCTGGCTCTCCTGTGATTGTTTCTGCCCCTTATATTATACCAACCTGCCTGTAATGGGGAAAACCGTGTGTTTATGGCTTTTTTCGCATAGGTTTTAGTTTTCTTTATGTTTAACTCAGTGAATCACCTTACTAGGTGGGTTCATATATCTGCGCATGCCATCTCAAAGTAGATGGAAGGAGCGCAGATGGGAACAGAATAGGGTTGGCATTACATTAGTGCTAACTTGGACTGGTTTATGCAGTTGAGAAGTGGTGTCCTTGGTTTGTTTCCTGTGATTCAAAAAAATAGTAAAGAGTAGTAGAGACTTAGGAGACCGTGTCTTGAACTTTCCTTCTCCTAGCTTCAGGGTTTGACAGTGTTCTGCAGTCTGCTTCCAAGATTACCATGGAAAAATACAAATGTAGTTACTTTTGGTGGTGTTTGTGGCTGTTGCCGTTGTAGTGCAATTATGTGAGTTATTAATGCTGGGATTGCTGTTGCCTTTCCTCTGGGTGTAGAACAAGACACAGACCTTAGATCATTCTCTGGTTGTATATATTTTGTGTGTTTTGGACTTGTTTTTTCTTGTGGATAATTTTTTTTTTTTTTTGGCGGCAAGACTTTTTAAATGTAAAGTTTGCAAAGGTAAACTTTGCTTAGTCCTTATTTCCCCATCTTCAGACATTGTCTTGCCAGTTTGTCTGTGCATGGTCTCTAACTTGTTTTAAAAGGTTTTTTTAGAACATACTTAACTACTTACGTATTTAACAACTTCCTGATAGATTTTTCACATGTAATGTGTTTCTAATGAACAGAGCTTTTGGAGAAATTTTCAAAACTCAGGCTATGTGGGAAGGCAGTGTAGTGCCATAGCGTGGCAGTGAAGGTTGGAAGGATGCTTTGTAGGTATCCACCCTTTAGGTACTTTTGTGTTTAAGCGCAAATGTAGATGCTGGTTTCGTGTTTAAAATTTGTCACCTTTATTTTGGATTTCAGGCTTTCTTACTTTTAATAGTTAAAAAATCTTTCTTAAAATGCAAATTTGTCACAATTTGAATCCTATGAGGATAAATCTGTTTGAAATTGTAGGGATTTGGTTTATAGATAACATTGCAATCAAAACAATTATATTATACAAAGGCAGTATGATACACTATGATGCTTCCAATTCACAGCATTATTTAGAACTCTTCACCTAAAATTAGTTGTTAATGAAGTGTTTCATCAGCTCTACATGTCTCTAAAATGGTCTGGTTTAACATTATTATGTTCATATATCATACTATAAGCATGCTGTATTCGTGCAAGCTGTACCTTAATCATTGTCCTCAATGCTGTATAAAACACTGATGGTGGAGTCTGCCTTTTGAGATCCAGCAATTCTAGATGATATACAAGGAGAAAATGCATGTGGAGGTCCGTGCCCATGTTTGGTTTCAGAAGTGTGCTGGCAGGTCTGCTCTCAAGTTCTGAGCAGCGAGTAGGGTTTTGGTCAGTCGGATCAGTGCATAGCATGTGACTACCTTGAAAGTAATCTCACTTGCAAACTTCTTTTAGTAGCGGTGAGCAAGATAGACAGTAGCTGTAATGTAGGGCTTAGGTTGTCTTATGTAAAGTCTAGAAAATGCGTATATGAAGTAATTTTGCCTAAAGGACAAAGCAAGATGATCCACAGAGTGTGCTATAAAACTCTGATGTGGGAAGGAACAATCTCATGAATCACCCTACCCTCTGCTTTCCAAATGAAATGCAGGAAAAAGTGTTCCATGATCTAGGTGTATGGGGAGAGAAGTACAGGGAGGAGTCAAAGATTGCAGGCGCTGTGATGAGTGAAGACAGACATGGTAGCTGCCTTGACCTGAGCTGTGTCAGAAGGAAATACAGAGTCACACGCTTTCAGCTTGCCAAGGCCTGTATTGGGATCTTGTAAATAATATGTAATGACGTACATGAGAGCAAGAAATCGGATATGCATCTTCGTAAGAATCGTAATTTTTGTCACGATTTGTGTTTTAGTATTTAGAAAGCTAGGCAAGTTGACTTAAAAAAAAAAAAAGTAACCCAATACTGGTACTATGTTATATTTTCTCTTTCTATATGTCTGGCTTTCCTGAGTTGCATCATCACTGTATTTAAATTTGCTTGACGTTTTTTGTTGATGAAAATATATCACATAAGTAGCCTGGTTCTTTGCAGATATGAACACTTTAAGCGTTGTTGTTTTTTGTAACTGTTAAGTTTTCCCTTTTGTATTTTTTCTCCTTTGTCTGTGATGTTACTTGCTTTGATGTGATGGCATTCTTTTCAGCTTGGCATTTAGACAAAGATTTCTGATGTGTTCTTGCCATTGTGTATCATAGCTAGCTTTTAACATTTAATATCAAATTTAGCCTGACTTTTTTGTTGATTTTGTTCTGGTTTTCTACAGTGGACAGGCCAAAATCCCAGCAAATCAGAGCTTCTGGTACCATAAGGCGAACTTCTTCTTTGGACACAATAACAGGACCTTACCTCACAGGACAGTGGCCACGTGATCCCCACGTACACTACCCTTCATGTATGAAAGATAAATCTACTCAGGTAAACAGCTGTAAAACAAGACACAGAGATGTTTCATATAATGGATGTCTTCCTGATAATACTTTTATCACCTGATCTGGAATCTTAGCTCAACTTAATTCTGAAGAAATGTGGGTTCACTTCATTTTATTATAAATATAAAGCCCTAAAAATAGGGTAATGTTTTTTAATCAGTGTCAATTCAGTAACATGGTATGCAACAGATAATATTTTTATGCTTTTAGAAAACAGTTGTTAAAAATAATTTTCTGTATGTGGGCAGATCTGTTGAGGCTAAATAAGCAGATTTCAATCTTAGCCTTGAATCTGGTTTATTTTGAAGCTGCTATATGCAAAATTGTGCTGAGTGTTATTTAAAAAAAAAGATTCCATAATAGTAGTGGCTGACAAACTAAAGATTTTACTAAATTGTGGTAATAAATTTGTGGGTCTCAAAAAGTGTATTTGTGTGTGTGCGGGGGAGGAGAAGGATAGATAGAGGTTACTGTTAAGACAAATTGATCAGTTCGTCACTAGAGGGGAAATCAAGAAGAGGAAGCTGGGAGTGAGCATGTAATGCGGCCTTGAAATGTTCCTTCTGCTGCTTAGTAGCAAGAAAGACAAACAAAAATGCGCTGTGGAACAGTTGCATCTTGAAGCCAGACAGAATGAGAGCTTTACCACCAGCTACAAAGGGAAGGCTACTGAGATTATTTATGGCGACATACCCTTGGATCCTCCTCAGGGCTCTGTCCTTAGCAGGAACCTCTGGCAGGTAGGCTGCTGTGGCATTCATAGTGCTCTAGTGCTCTTTGGCTAGAAAGCTGAACATTGTTTCTTGCCTGATTCCTTCTCATGCTGGAGCTTCTTGCCCACAAAGATGATTACTATCAAACAGGTGAAAAACAGGTAATTCAAAAAAAACCAAAATTATTAGCAAAGGAGTTGCATTCTTGGTTTTTCAGTAGTGTTATTAGGGTATGGTGTAAGTCATCTGAGTTTGTGTTCTAAACTAAATTGGAAACTAGAAAAAAATATCTATCTTTGGTTATATTTTCAATTTACAGGCCATGTAGGGATGGTTGTTAAATCAGTTTTCTGTCTCTTGGGCCCTGATTCTGGCCCATTGTTATCATGGGTGTCCTGCAAAGAAAAATGATACTTCCGTCATCCTACCTTTTGCTTATAACTCTCTTGTGCCATTAAGACTTGTTTTTAATGGAAGCTTATGTTGTCACAATGCATATGATACCTCTAAAATATCAAGGATTTTTCTGTCATAACTTCACTTGTAGGTTTTGGTTAGTTTCCACTGACTTGCAACCTGCTTGTCACCCATTCTGCCACCATTGCTTAGAGCAAACACAGCAGCTCTTTAAATTGATTCTAGGTTTTAGTCTTTTGTGTAATACTGAATTTCTCAGCACAAGTTAGAATGTATAAATAATTTTCCACATCTCTTTAAAATCTATTGTAATGCAACGCAGGAAGCCCTCTGATAGGGGAAGGATAAGCATAGAATGCTTAGAAAAGAAAAAAGATGTGTCTGTATGATCCAGAAATCCTATTTAATGAATTTGGGAATCTGCTGATTAGAATTGTTCAAGGAAACTTTTAGAAACTGTGGTGGGACCCTTTATGGGACCCTTTACGAAAATGCTGTCTTCATGTCCTACTCATTCATTTTGAAACCAGCCAGCCAGTTTTAGCAAAAAAGAAGTCATCTTTACTGTCATGCAGGATCTACCTAAAAAGCTTAATCCTGGATTTGCTTCCAAGGTGCCTTCCTTTCACAATACTGTGCCTTGAAAGTCTTTCTGTTTTGAAACCATAATTTCCATTCAGGAGATCTTCAGTAGCATGCTTTGTAGTTAGTGTATTTCTTAACCCCTCTCTCATAAAACACACATCCATATCAAACTTTGCAAATGCCCTTATGAATAGAAAATTCGGAGTATTTAAATATTCACAAACAAACCTCTTCACTAGTTACAGAAAAGAGAAACCAACTTGTTCTATAAATATTTGAGCTCCAAGCATTTGGCAGTAAAATGGCTTTCCTAGTGAGCTCAAGTAAGTGTTTAGGTTATTTGACGTGTTGGCTGCACCCTTTGCCTCATTCAGAAACAAAGCTCAGGGAGGAGAAAAAAAAAAAAGAAGTTTTACCTTTTCAGCATAATTAAATGTAGCAGAGAGGAAAGGCAGTACTGTTGTCATTACAAGGTGAAGTAGTATTTTAAAGGGATAAGGGCAGGGAAGTTTCATGGTTTGGATTTGTGTGGATATCTTCTAACAAGGAATTATATTAGCTGTCTTTTTATTCAAAATACGCAAAAATCAAGCATTTAGCAGTGTTTAAGTTGAGATTGAAAAACGTGTCTCGTGACTATATGAATATGTAAAATGTAACAAGAGTTGTGATTGGCACAGCGAATTCCAGGTTTTTTTAAATAAAATGTTCACTAGGGAGGCTTGTAGATGAACTTCATCATAAAATATTGACTTGAGTTATGTTTTGATTGTGTGGTGGTTTTTTTTTTTTTTGAGCTCTGTGTAGTTTGTAGTATATCTAATTTCAAAAACTAAGGATGAGTTCCAGGTCGTTGATAGGATACATGCATGGCAAATTAAGTTAAATTAAATTAAAACCTTGTTCTTTGCCTGAGTACCAGCACAAGTACTTCCACTACTTCATATTTGTTGGCTAAATAACAGTTTAGCTCATGGGAGTTCATGTAGTTTACAGTAGCTAAAAATAATAACACTTGGTAGTTTAGCAGAGTGAAAGATGGTACAAACAAAATAAATAAAACCAAGATAATGAAAATCGATAAACCAGTTTTTTTGTATGAGCATGTTTCATTGGAGAATAAATTATCTCTTGTTTTACTTCTAAACTCATGAACAATACTGTCAGTATAACTTACACGTAGGTGGAATAATTATTTCTCTTTCAAGGGTACGTTTTGTCCCTAATTAAACATTAATTTAAAATCCAAATTTTGCGCAGTTTCGTGAAGGTGGTGATTATGGCTGTTCCAAGTGTCTTAGAATTCTTGTATTTAAAAAAAAAAAAGAGTCAGATTCTGGTCTTCACCGTGATCAGATGAACCTTTAATTCCAAGTCCTTGTTTCCCACTTAAGTTCTTTGAAGCTGTATAGTGCTTATGAATAAAATGTTTCTTCTTTCTCTAAAATTAAACAAGGATTTTTAAAAAAGAATTCAATAATATCTTATTATTTAAATAGAGGAAACTGAATTTTGTTTGTTTGTTTTAGTTTCTGTTGCATCTTGGAGAATAGTACTGTAGTTCATATTTCTTACCACCTCAAGTGTTTTGACTGAAAACACTGAAGAGAAGTGAGGTGGTTATGTTTGCTTTTGGAAAAATATACTATGACACTATGCATTGTGACATTTACACAATTCCAGATTTCTAAGAATTCTCCATGCGTTTATACTCGTGTGTGTCTGTGTCCATATGCATACAACTAGCTGATCTTTAAGGAGCAGCAAGTTTCGGCTAATCAGAGGTACGCCATTTTGTTTAGTAGTGTTTTAAGTATTTCAGAAATGCAGGGACACTTAGTATTATAGGAAGTTATTATACGTGTTGATATACTTTGTGATCCCCTTTCCAAGTTCCTCCACTGTCCTACTTCACTCTCCTTTTCAGTAAAATTTGAACTTTTCATTATGGCCATTTAAAACTCAGTATAGCTTCCTTCCCCATTTTTTCCATCTCTGTTGGGAGCACTGATGGAGCAATTTTGTATACTTCTCCTTCATGCTATACATGTAAGTATTTCCCTCTTCCTAGTGTAAGGAATAATTCAGTGTTGAAATGGTTATGCCTAACCTCAGAATCTTCAGAAACATTTGGATGATTGTCATAGTTTATTAATATAATTATTTGGCACTAGCTAAATCATTTAAAAAACTTCTATAAAATTAAAAAGAAGGAGAGATTAGTGATAAATATGTGATGTTGATGTCATAACAAAGATATTGCCAGTTAAAGTTTGTCTATGTAATCTTTCTTGATCTAAATAATACAAAGAAAAGAATAAATGACCAAGTGGAACATGATTCAGTGATTTCCTGCACCCCCCCCAACTGACTTCTTAAACTGGATTCCAATATGCCTGGATATGCCTTTTTCATTGTATATGGCAATTACATATTACACAAACAGAAATGAAGAAAGTTTGCAAAATGCCTTTCAGAATTTTTACTTCTCTCTAATCTAAAGAATAATGCGGAGATACTAAAATGGAATGCATGGCTAAAATATGTTTTTGTTCTTCTTTTGTGTGGTCAAGGCTTTAATGTAGTTACCTCTCATTATTCACCTGAGTAATGTTTTGTTTTCTTTTGGGTAGAAATTTTGTTGCTTAAAAATTAACATCATAAACCAGGAGGCTTAATTACATGAAGCTTTTTTATTGGTGTATTATCATTGCTTTCATGGGATATTTTAATGGCGTACTTTGGGGGGGGGGACGAGGAGGAAGAGATATGTCATATAACTATGAATTTATCATTCTGATTTCCTTAACCTGTCTGATGTTTAAGAGGAGTCATCACCTATAGTCAAATTCATTTCTAACTCTTCAGGCCGTTTCTTTCTCTAAAATTTCTAGAGGGCCTTTGAATGCTTTAGAAACATCTAGACTCATCAGACTTTATCTTCTAGTGCTGTTGTTGCGTTTCTTTTGAATGTGGAAGTTCTTCAAAAACATTATTGCTTCCCCTGTAAAACCTAGACTTGTGTTCTTAATCTTTCCACCCATCCCCCAATGTAGTTAATCTGGCATGCACGCTAGATACAGTAATTAGGGCGAAAGGCTGGCAATAAAATGTGAGATATTTAGAGTAATTCAGTCTTATTTTAGGTTTAGGTAGGTTGGTACTCCATGCAGTCATTCTGATCTAAATGAAGTGGAAAGAATGTAGGTGTATACCCCTGACATGGGTGGAAAAGCGAGGCAGAATTACCGAATGTGTTGGAAGAAATGCTAATCTCTACAAGGTTGGGTGAGTTAGAACAATGGTAATTGTGATTTACATTAAGACTGAAGAGAGCAACCAGATGTGGTGTTCTCAGCACGTCCTATCCCATGCGCATGCTTTAAGCATTGTATCAGCTGAAACTGGGACCACGGACCTTCACATTTCGAAATAAACGATCCTCCTCTTGAAGCTGCAGCATGCGTTACTTAATGTTTTCAAGGTTCTCCTCCTCAAATGTTTTAAATCTTAGTTTCTGCATATAGGCTTGCAGGAATAATCCTTCAGTTTCATGAAGTTCAGTTCATACTTAAGTGATGCTGTAAATTTGTTTCAACTCTGAAATATTACCAGTTTCACAGGTAGTGCCTGTGACCTCTCTTACTGTGTTTCTGACTTGAGGTGCAGCAACTTTGGTTTCGTTTATTGTAATTCAGAAATTTTTCTTCAAATGCAGTTTTGAGTTACTTTTTTACGTTCATTATTTTTTTTAATATGGGAATATTAAAAAAAATGTTAATATGTTTAACACATGGGAAGTACACTTGCAGCTTCAAATGAAGGCTTCCATGAATGAGCCTGTTTTGTAGAAGTTGTAAATAAAGATGGGAAACCAATTTTCATGAAATGTGGCATATCAAGGGTGCTGTACACCCCCATCTTATTTGTGGTGTGAATTACAACATTCAAGTGAGATATGAGGTGCTCATACATGAGCTAAACTTAGAAAAGCAGAATTTCTGTTTGAATGTAACAAGCATGGGGTTCTTTATTTTTTTTTAAAAAAGTTTTTGCTTGAATATGAGGATTTTGGTTTACAAACCCAAAACTTATCTTCATATAATGTGGGTTACAATACATTTTAAGCAGCAATTTCTAGGGTTTGAAGAAGTCTGGCTTGCTATAATATTTTAGTAACTGCTTATGTTGTGTTACTTTAACCTTTTTTTCTTTTTGCTATCTGAATATAAATAGCACATTAATATAACATTGCCTGACTTCAGTACTGTGCTAGGAATATCATATAGTGTTTGTAGTCTAATACTGCAAATAAAATTGAAGGACACAAATAGTCTGCCCCCTGTATACTGATACTTGTATGTATATTTTGAAAGGTTGTGACTTGACTCAATTTACCAGAGATTGAAAGCAATGGTGTAATCCTTGTCTCAAGGGAGATAGTATTTGAATGGAAGAGAGTTGTCAAAGCATATTTGAGAAAGTACAAAATTTGGTATTAAGTGAATGGATGTTTTATATTTGTTATTTTTTATTTCTGATTAAATCAACTGCAATATAAGGATTCCCACCTCCCTACTAACAGTCACCAGTGTTGTTGAAGGAGTCCTTCAGAGTGTTGCTATTAGTTTTTATTCTTGCTATCTGGATCAATATCTGTGCTTATTAAAAAATACAGGCAAGCTCTTGCTTTCTACATGTTTTTTTTTGTTTTTTTAACAGTTTACTTCTTTGTTGAGAAACTCACTTTGGCTTTTTAGATACTTGATGTCTTTTCTGTTCTGTTTATTAAGCTGTAGTTGAAAGACTATGAGCTTGTAACACCCTCCTGCACTACAGGAAAACATTTAAGCACCTGAAATGCCTGTTTCTGCTTTGTCCTGGAGTTGTTCCCCAAACTATGGAGCAGTGTTGTATTCAGAATACACTCTTTGGGAGATAAATTTTTCAAAGAATTCCCTTTGCATTGATGTTTTTCTGGTTTTGTATGAGGGTGTGGTTCCAGCTGTACTTGCGATATAGTAAAATACTTTAAGAAAAGAGTAATTTAAATTGGAAAGTAAATTGTAATAGATTGTGAAAGCCCATGATTTTGAAAAAGGAGCAAATTTCCCCCCCGTTTTCTCTAGTTCTTTAGAAATCTGCAGGCCACTTCAGTGTTTAAAAAAAACTTGAAAGCTACACAATGTCTTTCACACAAATTTCAGGGAGGTGGTAAGTACCCAGTCTGCAAGAACAAGTAATTATTTAGAACATGGCTCTGCTAAATTGCAGAGTGAGCGAATCCACACAGGTAGCGCGCGTGTGGCAGAGGCTCTGCTTTGGGTGACAAGAGTCATGGGTCGCCTGGCTGAGGGACTCCCATGTTTCCCTCATAGTTTTAAATAGCTGTTTTAATTCTTCATTCTTGTTAATTTTTTTTTCATAACCAGATTATCTTCTGTCTTCTTCCCCAGACCCACTCAAAGAGAGTCATACAATAAATACACAGAACCCTAACTTTTATAAAGACTTGTTTTTTCTTTCCTGGGAACATGCAGCAAAAACTTCATTACTGATTTTTTTCCATTTTGCTTTCTAATCTCCCACACAGCTTGCTGGGCCTTTGGTGGAAGTATTCCTGGTGGTGTAAAAATAATGGAGAAAAAACCCCACCAAAAACATGGAAGGTGCAGTGCTGGCAGAAAACACAAGTGGGATACGTAGGCCTGTGCACACAAAGTGACATAGCACATTAAATATTAGCACTTAAGAGTTAGATGCTGAGCTGTAGGCCATATAATACTATGGCAGTGCAGTGACTATAAAGGTATAGCCTGTGCTATGAAACTACAGTTCAGTGCTTAATGGTACCAGGCCTGGCCTGGCGTGTTTGGCTTGAGTGGCCTGGCCCCGGAGGGCTGCTTCCACCTCCCTTCCCAGGGCAGCGAGGGCGAGGAGCTGCAGGCATTGGTTTTGTGGTGTTCTGCAAGGCAATGCTCGGCCTCCTTCCTGAGCAGAACAGTGTCTGCTACGTGTGTGGGTACTACAGAAGTTTCTAGACCATAGAGAGGAAGCAAGAGTAAGGAAAGCTGTGGAGGAACAGGGTTTCCATGCACGAGAAGGAAGTCCCGCAGGGAGGTGGATCCCAGATCCTACTTGTCCTGCTGGGCTGGGGTCCTGTCTCCCTTGGAGAAGTATTAGCAGTGGTCCCCTCCCTGAAAAACCTCGCTGCCAAATTCTCATCGTTTTCAGTGGTATAGTTTTATTTCTTGCAGCCTTACTGTGAAAGATTCAGCTAATACTAGTAGGAATTGTTGAAAAAAAAATATTTTTTTTCTTTTCACAAATTTATATTTTTGCCTGTAGCCCTGAGTTTAATATGGTTCATACCCCAAACTCTCCCTGGGTTTTAGATGTCCCCATTGCTCTCCTGGCAACTGTTGACTGTCGTGTTCAGAAATGCTGGTGAATACCCTCAATTTTCATAATAGTCTTGTAGTGAGTAAGCACAGGAGTTGAGAGATCTAGCTTCCAGACCCTTCTCAATCTTTGGGGTTTAACTTTATAGCTCCTACATCCAAGGACAATCCCCAAACTTCTGGGCTTGCAGACAAGGCTGGAAAAGGCCTGCTCTTCACTGTTCTGCTCATGGAGGTGGGTGCCAAAAATAATAACAGGTGTATCAAACTCTGTATCAAGTCAGAGTTATCAAGAAGGAATCGATTATGTGGCCCACTGATTAAGGAAGACAGGTGGGAGAAGTGAATCCTGGCTTTTGGTCTCTGAGTTTGTTTGTATTTTTTTTTTAATCTTGTGGTTTTCTAAACTGTCCACTGAGTGAAAAGTAGAAATGGATGCCAAAGCACAGATGGGAGTAGCCAGGTAAGGGTTTTTTGTGATTGTCAGGCTTCTGATGCCTTCTTCAGTAGTGTTCATTGTCCTCATCCTTTCTAAATGCAAGTTTACAAAGCCTTAGTTTTCTACATTGTTTTTTATGTATTGAGATTATTACTGCTGCATATCAGATTCTGAAATTTATTCTTCATGCGTAATACCTGAACTCTGACACTGCAGAAAGAGTAAAGCAATAATTTGTGCCAAAAGTTTTTCTTACCTGGAGAATTCAGTACAGTATATTTTCTTTTTTTTCCCTCTAGACACCTAGCTGTTGGGCTGAAGAAGGAGCAGAAAAGAGATCACATCAGCGCTCAGCATCATGGGGAAGTGCTGATCAACTGAAAGAGGTGAGAAGTTTTGCACAGTGGAGCCTTTCAAGTTTTGATATGCCCAAGACATTTTTTAATCCCTATCTGGAGTCCAGGAAACTGCACCCTTTCCCTCCCCTCTGTTGCTTTTGAAACAGGTTTTACCTCCAACGTAAGAGTTGTTTCAAGAGTGGTTGTTATTTTATGCCTGTTGGATTTCCTCCCTTCCTACTACACAGTGTTGGCTGTGAAGGAGTGGGCAGAGTGAGTGCTGAGAAACCAGCTTGTTGTTGCTTACTAATTTTTCTGTTCAGTTACCTTAGCTTTCTGTTCTTTAATGCTGCTCTCCTGAAAGAGGCAAAGTATAACTCTGTATGTTAGCATATTCTTGTTTAGAAATTTCATTCAAGTTTAAGGGTGGAGATAGAGAGGACATCACTTTCACAAATAAAAAAGGAGGGTAAGTATTGATACAGTAATGGTATGATTACTTCAAATGCTCTTTAATCATATGTATTTTGCTGTAGACTACAATAGCAACTAGAAAGAACCCACCAAAAGTGAAGTGGATTTGCATCATGAGAAAGTAGATACAGTAAAATGATCCCCAGCTTAGCTGAAATGACATTATTTCAGTTTCTGTCCCAGTAAACTCCATTCTGTCCAGAGTTCATGTAGCTCTAGCTCTGTCCAGTACCTAATAACTGGCCTGCAGTCAGCCTCATGCAGCTGTCAGGAAGGGTGCAGTCTCTCTTCAAGAGCTACACCTTTCTTTTTAAGAAATTAATCTTGCAGTATCTTCTCATGGGGTGGGAGTTTTCCGTGATACTCTGGGCTTTTTGCATCTTCTCTCCTGGCTCCCTGTTTAATAAGACATTCAAAAATGAGAAGAAATGTATAGATTGTCTGAGGAGATGATATTGCTGGCAATATATAGTCCTCTTCTGGACAGCCATTGATAGGAATAATAGTTGTCAAAAGGAGTGATGTAAGTTTAATTACTTGAATTTCAAAATCAGATTTGACAAATACGGAATAATCTTGCATTCCAGCGGTGGCAATAGCCTCATTTTTAAAGATGAGGACCTGGGCCAAAGAGCGGTCAATCCAAAGAGGGTTGTCTATTCCCATCTCATTGAGTACCTGCTATGAAACCCATCTTAGCTGATTTATTAGTACATGGGCCTTCATTTGCCTGGGTGACTTCATCTGCAACTGTGAGGAATCACTCAGAATCACAGATTAAGTCCCCAGAAATTATTGCAGAAGGAGTTTTGTGTCTGAAAAGTTTTGGCTTAAACATTACCTACCAGCACAAAGGAATTGTGGCAGGGGCAGGAATAGCATCTGTATTTCCAGGATAACGCTTGCTTGCTTTTACTGAGAGACCATCCTTCATCTTCTGGCGGTCCCCTATCAAGTTCTGCAACAAGCAGCTTTTCTTCACCGCAGGGCTGTGACTGTCAGTGATAGTGAAACCTTCAGCATGTAAGCAAGTCTCTGCCATTTGATAATGGTGATCCATTGTGCTAGGATGCCATCCTCTTTATGGATTGACCACAAGAGAAAGATAAGAAACGTGGCTGATAGGTTTCATGGTTCCTTTCTGATAGAACATAGTAATGGAAAAAATGGGGTGTGTGGGAAGGAATTGTTTCTATCCAAATTTTGCAATGGTTGTTCACCCCAAAACTTGCCCTTGTCTTCTCCAGCTTATAGTTCTTTTGCTTCCTCTGTTTTCCTTTCTCCAGCTTCTCAAACCAGTTTTCTTGCCTTTTCCAGTTCCCCGGGTTCATAGTCCCAGTGTCATTCTGCGTGCATTATCCAGCCAATTCTCATCTGTCTTCCCTTACTTGAGCTCTTGCTCAGTTACCTTCCAGCTCCTTGTCTGTTCTCTCTCTCCATCATTTGGCTTCTATTTTATCCTTTTGTTTTTCCTGTCTCTCACCTGTAAGTCCTGGTTCAAGCTTCTCTGTCCGGCTACTTAAGGTCTGTGTGGTGAGCGTTAAGAGTTTGTTCAATACCAACAGTATCTGTGCACTCGGGTTCTTTGTGCAACAGTAATCGGCAGTTTCTGGAAGGAGAGATTCTCTGGAGCAGTTCTCTTCAAACTGTAAAGCCCAGTAGAGACTGGCAAATTACTAGCAAATGTAGCTGCCAGTTCCAAACATCTTTCTTGAACACGTGCAAAGTGAAGTTTTTGCTAAAGCTTTGCCAAATGTAAAGGTTTTGCCAAGAGAAATAGAGGGGCACATTCCCAGTGTAAAGGACCCCCCAGACAGATGTTTGGCTTTTTCTTCCAAAGCTTTGGACAGCAGAGCTTCCCAGGTAAAAAGCATGTGTTTTAGCACATAAAGTGGTAATACGATTTCCACCCCCCTTTCATTTTAACCTCATTCTTAAAACAACTCTAATACTTGTACTGAAATTTCTGATGGGAAGGGGATAGAAGAGCTGAATGTTGCATGGTAGACTTCAGAGAAAATTTGACAAAGCTATAGGCAGCTGAAAGCAAGAGCTTAAGTAATGGAAATAAAAGTATCACCTCTCCTGGGCAACTGGATTTGTTATGAGTAACATAGGTAACACTAGTTTGCTCAGCATTTTGAATTGTTTCCCATAGCATTTGACAGTAAACAAGTAGAGAGCTGTTTACAGTTTCCTTGGCTTGTCTTATCAGTTTGGATTCATGTTTTCTTGTTCCAACAATTAATGGAATGATTTCTAGCATGTATTTTTTATTATGTTGATACTGTAAACTAGCCAAATACTTGTATGCATAGTTTTAATTGGTTTTGATAAAAGAAGATTGAATGTGCTTTTAAGTTTAAAAAAATTGTTTTTTCCTTAGTTAGTTTGAGAGCTATTACAATTAAATGCATTTATTTAACACAACTGGGAGCTCTTTTTAAAAGATTTACATTTAAAAAGCCTAAAAATGTGTGTGTAGACTTAAGATCCCAAGCAAGCAAATGAATTCTGTATTACCACATAAAAAATTTTCACTTTGGGTAGTTGAAAATTATTTTGCCCTTGAATTGGAATAGGTGGGTGTCAGGATTGAATCTGTCTAGCACTGAAAGAGGCAATGCTTGCTTTCTTGTAGTGGGTCTATTAAAAAATTTACAACTCCCCAGCTCTCAATATGAACTTTGTAATGATAGAGTGTACCTTTTTTATCACCTCCTAACAAGATTTACTTTTTTTCTAATTCTGAAGGGACCTACTGCTTGTTTTTACGAAGTCTTGAATATAACTTGTTGTAAGATAATGCCAGACTGCTTTAACATTATTTTGATAGACACACGTCTTGACTGGGAGATAAAGATTGCTATCAGAGTCTTTGTACTGGACACAAACCAAGTTGTGGTTTGCATCACTGGTATTTTTTCCCCTTTCAACCTGAATAGTTATTTTGAAATTCTGTTGAAGTTGCATAGGGACAATTTTAGTTACAGCTTACCCTGAACTGGAATTTACCCAGAACTGGAAAAACCCGGGATTTAAAACGAACAGTTTTCAGTTTGTGTAGTTTTTTAAAGGCGTACTTCAGACAGCTGATTTTTCACTTCCCTTAAGCACCTTTGTGTGCTGCATCTGTTGCACTGACACCAGCAACCACCCATTGGAAGGCCCCTTTTGCTCTAACAGAGTACTTAAAAAGGACTTTGGAATAAAAGAGGATCAAATATGAGAGCTTGAACTTTTTATATGCTTTCATATACCAATTGAAAGATTGCATTCAAAGGTTCAGGGTGAGTTTCTAATGCTTGTTTTACTCTTTGACCTACTGGTTAACTTGTTTATTAACAAATGGTTCATGAATCAGTTAGAGCTTGCTCTCATTAATAAGGAGTTTGTGGCTTGTTCAGCAATAGGAAGTTACTATGTTGTGTACCTGATTTGTAGAAATACAGCCTATTAGCTGGTAAATATTAATGAGCATTTGGAGAGGAATCGTGAGACGTGACATGTTCCTTCATATTAGTAGTCTGCATCTAGGTCTCTTCAAATGAAAAATTATCAGGATACTCAGATTATTCCAGTGTTGTAAAGAAACGACCTAATTTGTTTATTTCTCAGGTTTGTGCCATTAGTTATATTAGACTGCATGCATATTACAAGTGGTATAGACAAGATTAATATTTATTTCAAGTACACTCCTAGCTGTAAAAATATTCAGCAAGCAAAAAATTTAGGGTTTTTTCCTAACTTCTTGTTTGTTTAATAATCTTTGATGGTCATCTTATAGTTGGCTGTATGACAATAAACTATCAAGGCCGAACCACTCAATAACCTGATGTAGGTTTATTACTGTTATGATGCACTGATCTTTGCGTTTTCTTGGGTTTTTTTGTTGGTGTTTTTTTTTATAAATAACTGTAAAGTACGTCAAGAAAAGAGTCATTCTGATACATAAACAATATTGCAGGGAACAGTCACTGGAAGAGGAAGGGCTGAAAACTTTCTTAATTTTTTGGAAATGTGCACAGATGTGTGCTTTGTGCTGCCCCCCCATACCATCACATGAGAGTACTTGCCAAATGTGAACTAAAAAATACAATTTGAAATCCACTACCATGTATGTTTACACCTTGTAAAGTAGCAAAATAATTTTAAATAATTGTATCTGAACATTGGAAGTAGGGTTCAAATTGCATTTATTCCTTGAGGAATTCCTTGATTTTTTTTCTTCCTTTTTTTTTTTTGTAAATTTATTTTTTATTTTATTTTCAGCTGTATCCTCTAAGAAAATGCCTGTATTGTATAATGAGATCTTTCTACCCATCTTCAAGCTACGTGGACAGGGAGAGCATTTGAATTGGTATACTAAAATCACTGTCACATTTTATGGATCTAAGTGCATATATGTGCAAGGCTAAGGCTTTAATGTCTTCAACAACTGGATGCTTTAAAGGATACACATTAGATCTTTTTGTGATGATTCACATGTGTTCCTTAAAATGATTGTGTATGCCCCAGTCACCTTCATGCTCAGTACTTGGGCATGTGAAGAAAATGGTGTCCCAAACCTTTTTTGTTCTTCTCAGCTGCCCTGTTAAAATGGAGTGTTTTGTTACTGAACTTTCTTTTCCCCCAGCATAGCACATTATTCCTTTTCTGCCTCATCTTCTGAACTGTCTGTATCGCTGCCTTGAATGGAGTTCAATGTCAGAGTGTATTTACACCAGTGTAATGGCTGGATCTTCAAGTACACGTTTTCCTGATACCGATCACTTGGCACTGTTTTCTTTGCACAGCAAATTCCCTAGCTCGTATTAGTTGCATCAGCCCAAGAGACAGGATCTGCTGCTTCTTTGGGATACTTGGTAAAACAGGTGCCATCAAGGCAGGTGTTTCAGACCCTTTCCTCACTACACAAATTATATCTGCTTTCCTAGGATTAGTGTACCTCGTACCTATCTGCAGCTCATTTTGGTTATGTTTGATGCTCTGATTGTGCTTCTCTGCTGCTTAGGAAGAAGGTGAAGATAAACCTCTAGGAAGCTAGTACAGCTACCTCTTCCTGTTAGTAGTAGTGGCTTTATTTGAGTTTGAGATGGAAAATAATTGGCAATAAAAAGGTAGTCTTGTAGAATAAAAAAGCTATTGGGATTTCAGGATTAGCTTTAGCAAGTGGTAGATTCACTGTGGATTCCCTGTGGGGAAGAGATGGAGAATCATTTAGCTTGGAGGATTCTACTGTCCATGTATTCGGTGCCACGGCCTGCGTAGTGTGGCTGCTCTGAAGCCAGGTTGTCTGTGCTGGCAAGCCTCTGTCTACCCTATCTGGAGGATGAATAAGAAATGGCAGATTCCTTTTTATATGTCCATCCTTACTTTCTCATTTTTTTGTCTGATGGTAACTATCACACCATGGAAAGCTAGGGTCCTTCAAATTCAGAAGGTGATCTGAGAAGGCATATCTATTTCTTCATTGCATTGCATGTTTGGCTTAAGTGATCATACCAGCTCCAGTACACAGTCAGATTCTTCAATAAGTTTTCATCTTTCTCTTTCTCCCCAGTGACCCAAGAAGCCTTTTCTTTCTGTTACTCTGAAGAACCTACTGACTGCCAAAATACACATACTCTTGAGGTGGCTGAGAGAACCTCAGCTTCTAGGGGTCCATGATTTCTTCTAGGATATCAGAGCTTCAGGGGTTTCGTCAGCCTAGAGACACACCAGCCTGTCAATGCTCTCCCATTTAATGCTTTTCTGTCCAAATTTTAAGTGAAAGGCTATGTTCTCAAAGATTTGTAAGCTCTTTGCGACAGAAATCAGTCAGCCAGATCTCTGAGGTGGAATTGTATAGATCTTTTTTTTATAGTGTGCTCCTGAGGAAAGCTTAGAAAGCTGGATTTCATTTAAATTAAAAAAATAGCGTATTTAACTTTTTAACTAGGAGGAAGCACACAGCATCAAGGAGAGGCAGAAGAAATGAAAGATTTATATACAGCAGTCTCCCTGCTTTCTGATTATTCTTGTAGCCAGCCATCTCAGTCCACAGCTGTCTTCTGATCTGGGCATCGTTTTTTCTCTTCTGTTTTTAAGTTTTTAAAGGGGAAGATGAAGATTATTTACCTATTCTCTCCATTCTCCAACATTCTGATGTAAGACATAAATCTTTGTATATGTATGTATACTTACCAGACTGGTTACCTGCTTGCTTTTTCATTTCACTATGGAGCTAGGTTTCCTAATTATCATTACTCCTACAGGGAGAATGGGGAAGTTGTGGACAATGTTGTTTTTTTTTTTTAGAGATGAAGTATCTCTTCAGACTCCTTCAGAGTTTCTTCCAACATGGTGCCTGAGTTGCACCTTTCATCAAGGAATTAGTCTCCCAGTTCTCTAAATCTAGCTCGTCTGTGTTAGAAACTCAGTCGTATTAGGGCTCTGTCTTTCTTGATGTATTCTACACACTAGACCCTTTTGGAAGTCTGAACTGTTTGTCTATTGTTGAAAGATCAAAGTATTCAGCCATTTCTGAGTAGGGGTAACGAGCTGTGGCAAGACTTGATATGAAGCCTTAAAGGTGGATCCTTCTTTTGTGAGTGATACCAGAAACATCACAAAGAAAAGTCCCACAGCCTGGAGCAAAGCTCCATCCAAACCATTCACCAAGCACTGTCATCCCTGACACTGTGAAGAGTGATGTGAAGTGATTCTCTACCACAGAGTTGCTTTGCAAGAGCACTAGTGATAAATTTAATTACTTGGAATTAACCACGGAGTGCATGTGCTTGTAAGCTGTCACTCAGAAAGAGAGGTTACTTTCCAGCTGATGAAGTTCTTTGAAATATGAATTCCATGTGCATTCACTTCTCCTTACTTGCCCTGCAGGTTTTAAAAATTGTATCTCTAGCTGAGTTAAAAATGAAATGGGATTGTGCATGCTTTGCCTTATATGCCAGTGTGCTGAGCATGAGGAAGAGTGGACTTGAGCCCAAAGGAAAAAATTATCCAGTCTTAAGGAAGTGTCTGTACCTGTTGTGTGAATTTGCACATAGTCTAAACTTCCGAGACAATGCTTACAGAGGTAAATACTCTCTTTCATATAGAAATTACCCAGGAGGAATAAATAAGTGGAAGAATCCCCAAATGAAATTCTTTGGTTTCTTGTTAAGGAGCAGGTCAAATGGATAATGGCTTTAGTTGCATTTGACCTTTGAAATATGTAACTTTTGATTAGACATCTTTGCAGCAGACAGCAGAAAAGATAATTCCATCTGCCTGAAGGAATCTGTGATAATTTAGCCTGCAGGGAAATGCTATTAAATGTATTAAATAAGTTCTCCAAGATGAGCAATGCATATTGATTGCCAGTTGTTTCTGAAGGTTCTTTGCTTTTATGACGGATTATCATTGGAAAACTTTGGTTTGGTTTAAGATCAAGTAAATTAAACTGTAGGCTTCATAGTCCCCAATTTAAACCAGTTATAGGCCAGAAATTGCTTCAAATTGTCTTCTGACTACTTTTGTTTGCATCAGTTATTACAGTGCTTGTTTGTAAATGAGGAAGTTTGGTAATTAAACTAAGCCTGCTGTCATATGCAGGTTGGCGAATAGGGCAGATACTTTGGACAAAGTATCTAATAAGCAGAAAGAAGCTTTAATGCTCATGTTTCAAGGGAAGGCAATCCCATATGCTTGTAGAATCCTCCAAAGAGGACTTGAAATGTGCGTGCTTCACTTTATACGTGAAGATTTGAGCAGTTACCCACTCGATAACTCATTATCACTTCACCTGAACTTCTTTCCAGCAGATTGCCAAACTGAGGCAGCAGCTTCAGCGCAGTAAGCAGAGTAGTCGTCACAGTAAAGAGAAAGAACGTCAATCACCTCTCCATGGCAACCATATAGCAATCAGTCAGACTCAGGTAAGTAGGTAGTTGCTTATATTAACAGCCTCCTACCTTATGAGGGTAGGGTGAATAGCCTGCTCTTTCTTCCCATCTTTCTTCTGTTTGTTTTCTTATGTGGTACACTAGAATGCTTAACAACCTGATACCATTGCATCTTCACTGAAACTTATCTGATAGTCATCAGATAATAAAAGAAAGAAGGGTTGCAACAGGATAGCAACTAAAATATATTAAGATGCTGTAAAAATTCTGAGCATGGCCAGATAAGACTGTGTTTCCAGGAATACTTACTTGCTTCCAAGACTAATTTTTGTGGTACGCTTTCAGAAGTCTCTGCTCTTCCGGAAGGTATTTGCTTATCAGTTTCACAACCCGATTTCATCTGAGCTGGTTAAAAAAAATAAAAATAGAAAACAAAGAAAAAGAAAGTACCAAGGGTAAGCAGTCTGGATTGGCAGCCCAACAATTGATCAGCAAGGAGAACACTAACTGGCTTGTTACAAACAGCGTTGTAATTCACCTTACCATGTATTCATCAGTAAAAGACAGCAACACTGTATCACCAGAGATTTGAGGGAAAAATCTCGTTTCCTTGTCCCATTTTAAGAATGTTTCTGATGCTTCGCTTATTGGTCAATTCCTGGCCAGAGAGGCAATTTCCATGTGACATCAAGGAAAACAATATTGTGGTGTTTACTTTCTAAAAAGAAAGTGATAATTCACCTTGAATTTAAACTCAACTGAAATCAAGATGATGCTTGCTACAGTACCCCATCCCTGGTGACTGGTGACTAGAGGATTTGTCACACTACAGGATGAAAGTCTTTTTCTTCATGGTTTTGTCTAGGGCATACCTCTTGGATGTTACGGTAGTCCAGAATCATTGTCAATACAGGATCCTGTCTTCTAGCATGAGAGTTTGTCGTTGCACTCACTATGTTACAGTACAGTTCTTACAGTATATTTTGAGAGTTTCCATTGCATTAAATGGAAAAATTCCTATAATCACTAGCCTGTTCTTGTTCCAGACACTGTGACTTACTGTAAAACCTCAATCAGACATAATCTTTAGGATGCAGAATAATATGTCCTGATTATGTTGATGACCATTCTCATGTTCTATACCAACAGGCATTGTGATGACAAGACTTCTCTCCAGCCATCAGTCTATGGATTTGATATCCTCCTCTCTATGAGGTTAAGCTCAGGCTCCTAGTCTGACAGCTTCTGTTTTCTGTTGTCTTATTTACTTACCTATTTTTCAAAGTGATGTGTGAGTTTACAGAAATTTTAGTATAGCTGATCATTTTAACACTAGCCTGGCTAAGACAATTTTTGTTTTCAGGTCATTTCCATGTTTCACAAAGTTACAAAAATTTGCCTGTGGTCTGAGTACATCTATATTTCTCCTATTATAAAGATGCTGACACATATGAAAAAGAGCTTTGGACAAATCACATGGCCAAATTACCTGACCATGAACCAGATTCTCAGGAGGGTGCAATGGAGGATGCCTCATGCATTGTCTGTTCTAGCCATTACAAACTGCCAGTGAAACTGAAACCTAATTACGAGTTCTAAAGCTCAGGCAAGGTTCAGTCAATGACTTTGTGAACCTTAAGCCACTTGTAGAAAGCAGTTAATCATGTCTCATTTGGCAGTGCAGACATTTGAGTCCTGATTAAATTTCACCTACAGTGGATCCTTAACTTGGACCCCATGTTACTAACAGGCCACTATTTGAACTCCTGAAATGTTGGTTCTGTCATTGTATTTCCTGAGTGCCCTTTTAAATAGCTAGAGTTTTAGAAAGAAGAGGTTGAGCTGTGGTGGCTGATCCTTTTTCTGTTTGGATAAAATCTCGTGGTTAAAACCTAATCTTGTGATGAAGACATGTAGGAAATTGATATTCTTCCTGAAACTTTTATGCTTCTATAACAAAGGATCCCACTACATTTTGCATAGAAAAGGGTTTTGCTTTCCATCTCAAAGTAAGCCGTTGCAGGTACCTGTGCCACTATTTATAGTCACAGTAAAAACAGTCTTTGACACAGACTGAAATCCACCTAGAACATATGCTTTGAAGGAACATTCTTTAGTACTTGGAGCTCACTTTGTCATGGCTGGTGCAACATTTTGATTTCTCAAGAAGGTGTTCTCTGATGAGGCTGGTGAAGTTTTCAGTTCTGGCACCATTGTGGGAAGCCGTCCTGCAGGCAGTGTGTTTTGTCAGAGTCAGAGAATGCCTCCACACAAGTGACATGCACCTTTGGAGCTGCACATTGTGCAAGATTCATTTGGCAAGAACTCAAAAAAAATTTTTACATCTTGTCTTAAGCATCCTGTGATTCTGTGAACAAGAGGAGAACATATATTGGGAAGTGAACACTGTTCATGGCTGTCAGCATAGGTGCCTCTATGCTATGTAGCTGCTGCCAAGGTAAAGCTTTTGAGGTTGACTGCGCAAGATGCATGTGCGCTCTTGTGAATGGCTCCTGTTGGTAACAGAGCTCCTCTCCAACAGGTTTTTCTGAAAACCATGCTTGTATTTATTTACATGCTCGATTCTTAAACTGGAAATTATTTCTTTTAAGATCTTTGACGTAAAGTTCTGAAAAGCTATAAGCTAATGAAATTAAAGGTTCAGAATGAACGCTTTGTTTTTCATTCACTAAAGCCAACCGAAAGAGAATAAAAGTGCATTAAGTGAATATTTCAGTTGAGTGGTTAAGCTTTAGGAATGTTACGAAATGCCTTTTGGATCCCAGTTAAACCATCAGCATCAGCACCCTGTGTGCTCCCCATCCCCCCTACTCTGTACTCTGTAGTCTGCACATCTGGAAAGTACATATACCTGCCTACTTACTGATAAGTGAAGTAGTAGAATGCTTTTATTATGGAACACTTCTTTGAGTTAAGTAGAGGTGATTTTAGTGGCTTTTGACTTACACAAGTGTTTCTTTTTATTTAAATTTGCCAAGTAAAGATGGTCTTCTAGGTGGCAAAACTAATACACAGCTTCTTACTTTTTAGGGTTTTTTGTACTGGTCTCAGACTTCTATCTTTTTTCCATTTTCCAACTTTAAATCATGTTGCGCTCTACCTTCTAGGCTTCTATTTCCAGATCAGTCCCTATGCCACTGTCAAACATTTCAGTGCCAAAATCAACTGTTTCACGTGTGCCGTGTAATGTAGAAGGAATAAGCCCTGAACTGGAAAAAGTATTCATTAAGGAAAACAGTGGAAAAGAAGAAGTATCCAAGGTAAGCTTATATTAACATGGTTATGGTTGTTTTTTCTTTGTAATCTATAAACACATGGGAAACCTTCCTCGTGAGAAACCTTCCATGTGGCTGAAATTACAAATAATTTTCTTCAAAGAACTGTTTGTTTGAAAATTTTGTTTGGGTGTTTTAGAGTGGTGTTTGTTGGTGTTTTTTGTTTTGTTTTGTTTGGGGTTTTTTTTGTGTTTGTTTTGTTTTGGGGTTTTTTTTTTTGTTTGTTTGTTTCTTTTTTTTTTAAAAGGGCTTCTGGCCAAACATATTTTGCTTAGAATGCCCTTTCTGTAGAGAACTTGAAAGTTTTTCTGTGAAATGCAAGTGCTTGAAAATTTAGATACCTCAGGCTATAGTAGTAAGTAATTAGAGACCGGGAGATTAATTTATTTGCTTCGTTTTGCATTCTTTTTCTTAGGCAAGACTTAAGTTTTCTGTGCTATGCTCTGCTTTTTGGTTTTAACACTTTTCTTCCATAAACTGAACGTGGACTGTTTTACGTCCATGAAACCACTGTGATCTGTCATGGGAGATCTCCGTATGGGAGATCTCCATATGGGAAATGCTGACAAACGTGGCAGCTTTGCTTATGTGGGAGAATTGGAGCATTGGAATTGTCATTGAGGAGCACTGGAGTGCTTAGATGACACTTAAAATGTGAAATACTTGGTTTACAGCCACTGTTTCCTAAATAGAAAATTTTCTGCTGTGGAATAAACTACTCTAGTTTTTTCTAATCTTCTCTAAGATGTAGGTTCTTTCCTTGTGAATGGTTATGTAATAGCAATTCAATGTACAAGACAAGCTATAAAACTTTAATCAGAGGTTTAAGATTCCAAAACCTGATATTTGTAGTTCTTCATTTCGGCAGTAAACTTAAAAAGTTTTGGAATAGTCTTGGCTTCTCCAGAGACTTAGTTGTGCAGGCAAAGCAGTCTTAAGAATGCGATACTGTAGAATTTTTATGTTAAGTTTGCTTTCCTAAGGCTGTCTCACCCCTTTAGAAGGGGTGTGTGTTGTAACGGGAATAAGCAAAAAACCAAACACACAAACCGAAACAGAAAGCCCAAATCAATAAACCTTGTTGCACCATCTCCAAAAAGAGTATAAAAAGGTAGGTATTATAGTGCCGCCATTGATGTTGCTATGGCTAGGGTTGTAATCTCCTATGGTTAGAGGACATTTCATTTATTTATCAGACAAATCATCTTTGTAAATGTTGTCCTTAGGCTTTAACAGCTTATTGCTTGGGATGCAGAACTCAGTCTCCTAAGTTACTGAATGTACTGGCTCTGATCCAGCAAAACAGTTAAGCATATACTTAAGTGCATTGTTGGATTGGGGCCAGAGGTGCTCAGCAGTTTACGCAACCAAGGCAATAGTGAAGCCTTCCTCCAAACATCTAGCTGGGGAGAGTTTTGAGACACAAAAGAAAGTCATAAATTAGACATTGCCCTTGAGGTCAAGTCCATCTTTGTGGGCAGAGGGTTGTTTCCTGCTATGTAACTGTTAATTTCTGTGAAGTCTGGTCTAGTGGGACCTAAAGTGGGACTCCTAGCACTTCTTTGAGCTTACTAGATTTTACAGGTTACTTACAGAAGATCATAACGAGTAATTTACTCAATCTTACTGCTGGTGAACTTTCTCCTAATACAACAATTTAGCTTCTTTTTAGCCTGAGGAGAGCTGGGGCAGCTAGGTTAAAGGTTAGGAATTACTGAACAAAAGATAAACCATAGGAAACCAAACTTCATTAGTTTCACTGCTAGTGAAACAATTTTTTTTTCTTCCAATTTTCTGCCGTTCTTTCTTGCTGTAACATTCTGTATTTTTAGAAAGTATTTTAAAATAGCAATCAAAGGTAGTTGGTTGCTTTGGGTGATGTGTGAAGGTTAAATTATTCCATAGACTCACTTGTAAGATTGGTGTGTGTCTAGGTTTTCAGCTGGTTTCTTTTAACCTGTTTCCACGTTTACTTCACAGTTTAACAGTGCATGTTCAAACCTTAATTTTCATATGCATCGATCTATCCAGCTGCATAAAACACTTTGCCCTATTGTGAATCTGTATTCATTTGCATTCATATTCATATTCATTTGTGGAAGGATTTGGGAAATAACATACAACCTGCTAAAAACACTGAGAAGGAATATTACCTTTATTTTAGGTGCAGCTCACTACCTAATTTTTTAAAAATTTTTTTTTTCAAATTTAGGTACTACATTAGTAGCTTTCTGATCGCTCCCATTTCATTTCGATAACCATGTTTGGGCTGTCCCAAGTAAAATAAAATGCATTTTAGTTCTGTTGATTTTTAAAATTTTAGTCTAGTGTTCTTGAATTTTTTTCTATTAGTCTCTCATCTCTGCAGTAAAAACTTGTGATTTCTTTTTTTTTTAAACAAACTGTTTCTTGGTTCATATGTTGAAATCGGACTAGGTGATATATAGGACAAAAATAAGGTTAAAGCAGTTTTATGGATAATTTTATGGATATTACTTGAATTACTTATTAAATTTAGCTCCCAGTTAAAATGGATAACCAGTGAAACTTTCCTCTCAGTTTCATACTTCCTTGCTTAGTCTTCAGATACACAAAGCAGTTTAATTTATTTTTTAGTCTTGTTTTTTTGGGTTTGTAGGGTATGATGTTACATACTTTCTGTTTTCCCTTTTGCTGACTTGAGTTTTTGTAATCCTACTTCTTAAAAAATGTATAAATTGATTTAGAACATGTCTTCTGTCTTCTCTCATGCTGACTTGGTTCTGTTAGTTCTTTGAAACGCTCTTCTTTGCTTTTTTTAATAATATTTTAATGATAATAGAAATTGTACTTATAAAAGTTAAAATAATTATTGTAAACATTAGTCTTGTTACGTTTGTGTTTCACAAAGGTAGTTGATGATACAGTAATGTCATTATGTCATTACCTTTTAATAATCTAACTGACCATAAAGTTTAGAGGGATTACGTTGTAAATGGTCAAAACATTCCAAATATTTCATTCTTTTCAGTTTAGCCATGCATGTGTATATTTTTTCAGATTATTTATCTTCCTTAGTTAGCTCAAGGTGTTCTCTTTTTTTCTTTCATAGAACTCAGTTAAAGTTGGCTTTTTTGAGTCACCTCTTAATCACCTCTTTCTCCTCAGATTTATTAATAAACTTCAATTCACTTTCTAATGCATTTGTTCAAAGATCCTGGATATATTTTCCTTCCTGTTTTATAACTTGTTGACTAGCTTTCCAGGAAATTGTGATGGTGTGTCTCTGTTTCCACCCTAACTTGTAAGAGGGAATCAGCTTTTTGTGAAGTTGTGACAGGCTTTTGTTCTTTGTCCCACTGTGACTCCATGACACAAACCTTGGAGGCTTTGGTACAATAAGATGATGGACTTATTGTAGGGAGTGGGAATACATTGCGAAAATAATGAGAATTGCTGTGTAGCAGGACACGGACACATTCATAGGTCTCCTATTAGGAAAAAAAATTACCAGAACTATCTTTCAAGTATACAGAAGTAATTAGAAATGAAGCAATTTTGACAGACTATCACACAATGTAAGTAAAATGATTAATGTATTTCTTGTTTGATTTCTAATGCTTCTGGAAATAGATAGCAAGATGGTTTTATGTACCTATCAGAAAACTTGATCATGTAATAAAAGGACTTTTTCTAATTTGCACGGATGCAGAGGATCCTTACTTCATGTCTTTCATACCTGAAAAGTGTGGTTTTTTCCAAGTGCTCCTTCCCAGGATACGTTATGTTTTTTTGCACTTGCACCTTATCTAATGCATTGATGACTTCATTGATGCTAGAAGGAAGAAGCACTTTCCTATGTCTGCCTTTGTGTTCCAGTCTAGAGAACAGTTTTTAAATCAAAAGCATTGAATGCTTTGCTCTCAAGAAGTTGCCTCCCAAATAGATGTAAGGCTTGTGAAGAACAGATTATTTTTAAGGCTCCCATTGGTGTATTATATCATAGTAGCATTCCTGATGCTATTAAATAGGGTGTTCTTGTTTTTTTCCCAGTGAAAAGATCGATACTGAAAGCAATGTGGTGAATTTTGACAGCGTTTTGAGAAATGCATGCTGTTTGTTGTCAAATTGAGCATTTCCATACCTTTGCAGGGAGATGAGGTTGGTCTGTAACTATGTCCAAGACCACACTGTCCCACAGGGGTTGGAAGGTGTCCTGTCAGAATGCATTTGGCATAAGGTTAATACATGACTGGACACTCTTGCAAAAAAAAAACCAAAACACCACACCAGTATATAGAATGCAGTAATTTCTAGTTGTTCTCCATGCATTGAGTGTTACGAAAACTAATAGCAGCTCTAGCAAATTAGTTACCCTATTTCTTACGTTTGAAGGTTGTGAGGACTTCAGTTTTTAGAATAGTTTAGGCATGACTCATGGAAAGTAACTTCTAAAGTATTTTTTTATATTGATAAGGTTTAATACAAAAAGTTTTTAAAAAGTGGAATACTTTTAGTTGATATTTTCATGAAGTTTTCTGCAGTTGTCAAAAGTTGGATTCAATATTAAGGGAAAAATAAATACAGAAGCACAGTAATCTGAAATATTTGCTGGCATTTTCTATGCCTTAAAAGTTATTTTACTTGGAAATAGTGATAAATATTTAGCTTTTTCTACTTGTGTGTATATTTAGAGGCATGTCTAAAAATAGAGATAACTTTTTGTGCCTCAAATTTCAATTCAGTGGAGGTTGAAATATGTGATTTGGGATATACTTCCTGACTACATAAGACTATGTTGTTCCTCCAGGTGTGGAAGAACATCTGTGTTATCCTGAAGTCTTTAATTATGTGATCACTTACTGGTTTTTTTACCCTCCCTGGAATCCTTGCTTTACCTGTTACGTGGAGCATGGCATATGTACTTAATGAGCAGCTGTTCGGTGTTTTTGTTTTCTCCTCATTAGATATGTGTCCTAATGCTCACTATTAAACCTTGCTTTGAAGTCAGAAATCTGAATGTCTTCCTGGGTTTTTGCTTCTATATAATAGGAGAGTGTCTGAAATTCTGTTCTCTTTTTATCACACCTGTGTGAGAAGAAAGATGATATTATCTGCACTTTATGGATGGAGAAACACAAATCCATCAGGCTTCTATAATGTGATTCTTCAGGTAACTCAGGATGCTGCATGCCATTTTAGGAGTTTAAAGTGTAGCTCCCGTAGTCTCCTTCTGCATCTGTGAATGTTGAAGACTTTTGCAAATCAGTCCTATCTAGACTGGGCATCCAGAAAAGATCACATAAAAGAAAAAGGTTGGTTCAGATGACTTCCTGGCATCTCGAAGAATTTTTGTGGCAGAGATGGAAATAAAAATGCTGTTCTGCATGGTTATTTTTTTGGTTATGTTAATTATGAGACTGTTTTCTTTCTACAGCTTCAGTCTTGTTTTCTACCTCTTTTCTGTCTGTGTAATAAATGATAAAATGCTTCAGGTCTATCTTGTGCATTGCATGAGTCATGGCCTGTTCGGGTGATGGGAATAGCAACATGTAGTCATGTTGTAACGCATATGCAATGTGAACTGAGCTGTTGGAACAGACCACACAACCGTGTCCAAACTTTTCAGCTTTTGATGTAGCAATTGTAATGTTCTCTTTATAGTGTGTTTCTTTGCTCTTAATTGAAATGTGAAATGGTATTAACTGGAAGGCTCATAAGAAGAAAAGGATCTTCCAGCTCTGCTATGTCTGCCTGTTTGTATAATACGCGGTGGTTTTCTGGATAGGCTATTGCTGAAAAGGGAAGAATGCAATACTCGGCCAGTAAGTTTCATGTCCTCATCGCTAGCAAAAGTGTTGGGTTGAATTTTAGGCTCTGGAACAAGCTGTTAGAGTTTTGGAATGTATGGGGAAGAGGAAAGCAATAAAATAAAAATGTTAGCTTGAAGTGAGAAGGAAAAAGACATTAATTTCTTGTAGCTAGAACATTTAAGCTATTTTCTATGGCTTGTATACAATCCTCACTGAAGTGAGGATAAAAATGATATTTAAATCTTGCAGGCACTTTTTCCTCTTCACTTTTAAGTAAAACTGTAATTCTCGTTTGATTTCTTACATTTAAAGCAGCGCTGTCTTTATGATAAAACTAATTTTCCGCTGGGAAGGACAAGTAAGTAGTGCGTGCCAGTCTACTACTGTGAACATGTCTACGCAGTATATTGCAGAATGGGATGCAAGATCACTCTGGCCAGTGCCAACTAGGCTGATATGAGCAGGTAGTGCTTACTAGCTTTGGTTGAAGACAAAGCTTGTGAACCTTGTATAAGCCTGTGCATCATCTACGTAGTTGCCATTTTGTCAGAGGTCACCTACAGAAGTGAAGGATGGAATGTAGAGGTGTGCTAGAGAATTACGACTTACCGGCAAAACTTGGAGGGTTTCATTTATAATTGTAATTCAGTTGGTTGTTACGGCAATAGTATGCCATTGTAGTTGACATTTTCTACTTTCCCTTTTATCCAGATGTGATCTCTGTCAGAGTACTTGTTTTTCTTTCATAATAACAGTGACCTTTATTGAAAATTGTATTGCTAAGTATAATTAGAGATCTATTTGTTGGGGAGGTTTGCTTTTTTAAACTATCATAAAAACATAACATTAGCATGTGTTGAAGTGCGTTCTGGTGTTAACTTTGCATTAAGAGGATATAGTTGGCTTAGAAAATCTGCACATTGTCCCAGCATTCAGTGTCATTAATGTATGTTGTGTCCATTGTACATTGCGTTATTTTCTCGTGTAAAAGTTGTTCTTTCAAAAATGGCTTGTTTGCTGTTCTTAAGGCCTTGCCTCATTACTTCAGTTATGAGTGCTACAGGCTGTCGTTGCTTCAGAGTTTGATCTTTTCTCTGTACCCTGAATGCTTGTTTCTCTTGCAGCCTTTGGATATCCCTGATGGTCGAAGGGCCCCATTACCTGCTCACTATCGGAGTAGTAGTACACGAAGTATTGACACTCAGACTCCGTCTGTCCAGGAGCGCAGCAGCAGCTGCAGCAGTCATTCACCATGTGTCTCTCCCTTTTGCCCTCCTGAATCTCAGGATGGGAGTCCTTGCTCAACAGAAGATTTACTCTATGACCGTGATAAAGGTGAGAGTAGAATGGCCCGCCTTTACCTATGGGAGGCATGTGATGTCGTGCTTTTACAACTACCTTCATTTTACTCATTACATCAGTTTTTGTTTTTGTTTGATGGTGGTGGAGGGATTGAGGATTTATCTTAAAATTGGTTTTGTTTGTTTACATATCTTTTTCCCTCTTGTTTGTGAAACTTCACAAACATCTTCCATAAATACGTCAGAGGAGCACAGCAAACAGTCTTAACTATTTATGAAGATTCTAATGTGAAGAACTCAGACTGTAACATGTTTATGTTTAAAAAAGGTTTTAAGGAGGTTTGTGGTAGACTATCTATTCATCATGGGTGAGTTACTTGCTGATCAAAATGGTGATGATGAAGTTTTGGACTGCTTTTAAAAGTACTCTGCTTCTGAACTCTTACATTCCACTTGAAGCTATTTGGTGAGGAGCTCAGATATGAGTTTGAACAATCTGATGGAGAGCAATTATTTGTGTGTGTATGTTGCATAACAACCCAAAATTTCTGAATAATTTACGTGTTTATATGTCAATATCCTGCATTTTTTTCAAAGTCTGTAAAATGCCATTTCGTTTTGTAGAGGGAATAAACTGGAGTTTCAGTAATTACGAGTTACTGACAGAACATGTAGTATGAAAATACAGGCACCACTGTAAAAAGACTGATTTTTTTGGACAACTGTTTACTAATGAAATTATTCTGGTCAGCTAGCTTGGAAATACGGACTTTAGTTTGGAGGGATGCAGGGTTTGGGTAAAACATGCAAGCTAAGAGTAGTAAGTTTCACAGAGGAAATGAAAACTTTTAAGATTTACCGTAGATTTACTAATGAGCTAAAGACAGCAGTATTTTGAGGTTTTAAGTAAGGTTAAGCTTTTTCTGTAAATATTCTCTGTTTAATAATTCTTAAAGTGATTTCGGAATAAGATTGGGGAAGGCAGCAGGAGAAATACTGGCTTTTCTTGGTTTCTGAAAAGTATTGCTTTCCCATCTTGAATTTAAAAAGTAGTGGAAAACAAATCCACCTGCCCAAATCCTGAATTGGGGGTGGGTGTGTGCACATGTGTGAGTTAACCACATCAAAGTAAAAGTCTTAGTTCAACACCATAGTTGGCCATGCTCCAAAAATTACAGACAAGTTAGCTCCCCCCCCTACTTCTTTCTTACAGTATGCATGTGAATTGTAATGTGTTGTCAAGACTGAATCACTATAGAGACATCCACTAAAGTATTAGCACGTAGGAAAGTGTCTTGACAGGTAAATTTGTTCATATATGTCCTGATAACAATTATAAGTTAAAAAGCAAGGAAATGAAAAGAATAATTACTTTTGCAGTTAGTACTCAGTTATCACAGCAACTGGAATTTTCAGTTGTACTTTATTGGCAGTAGCAAGTGAAGACAGTTTGAAATAGTGCATCTAACCTTCTTAATGCTTTTCAAGGGTTTTTATCTGCTGTCTTGGATTTTTTTTTTAACAGCTAATTGGAGTAAAATTTATTGCTGAACTTCACAATGAGTAACTCCTTATTTGTGGATTTTGGTTTTAACACTGACTTTAATGCTAGGTTTGTATCAAAAGTCTACTTTAGCAATAGCCTATAGGTGACGGTCATAAACAGCCAGCTTTGTAAGGTTAATATAATTGCATTTTTAATTTAGTTTAAGTAAGGTATTTAATACTGTGCTTATGAAAGATAAAAGCTTGAACTGCTCATCACAACTTCATTCTTTAAGGGCAGGATAGAAACTGGAAAAATGCATAGCCGTCTTCCAAGAGAAAGTAATTGTTCAGAGGTTGTAAAAGTATAGTCAGAAAGGCGCCTTTTACTCTCAGATCATTAAGATCCCACAGGCCAGTTGTTCTGAATAAGAATGTTATCTTCAAAACAGTTAAACTAGAAATAAATGAGGGATATAGGTAGAAATTATAAGAGAATAGCAAGTTTTGAGAGACAGTTTATTAACATCTGCTGTGGATGTTAACTGCTTTATAAAACAGAACTCTCAAAGTTTTTTGCACCTTCATTTTAAAGGTTTTTATGATGCTAGAATAAAACTGCTGAGAGTTTGCTGTGAGGCCTGTTAAGTTTTAAAAAATGCATTGTATAACCAAATGTAGACATTTTAAACCCAAGATATTTTTCTGTTACTTTCTCAAGCTGAGGTTTTATTTTCCTCTCTATGGGAATAACTTGGTTTTACCATTAAAAATATAATTATCAGCTTTATGTATGCTCCTGAGTGTGTTGCTGAATCGGAAAGGAGGTTTAGTAGTTGACTGAGAGACATGAGCAGTGAGAGGAGCCAGCACTCTGTACAGACACAGCACTGCTTTACATTTCTAAAGCATCTTTTATTTCTTGTGCAAAGCTGTGCTTTGGCCTGAGGCCCTCACAGCTGCTCTTTGGACGGTATCAGCTGTTTGGTTTACATTTCTGCAAGAAGCTGCTATATCTATTGAATTTTTCAAAAGAAAGTGAAAGCTAAATTTCAGAAAAGGCCCCCAATACCGTTCCGAATGGAGCAGTGATACTAAGTGGTATTGATTGGAGCAGAGAGGGAAGGGTGGGAGACAAGGTATTTTAATGGCACCTGGCTTTATGATTTTGTTTTCAAGTATCAGCCTATCGCAAGGTAAGTGACTGCCTTGCTGCATTAAAACTACCAGTTTCATTGGATCTGTTTTATGATACTCTGGTCCGTGAGACTATAATTCAGAGTGCTACATAGCATACTTAGCAGCTGTAATAGTGGTAAAGTTCAAAGGCATCCTAAGGTATAAGCAGATGAAATTTGGGTTTTTTGTGCAAAAATGGATAGTATAACCTGTTTTTCAGGGATTTTGATCTAGGTGCTTTTGTGTAATGTTGTGTATTCCCACTGTTGCTAGCAGGCTATTACAAGCAACATGTTCATGAAGATGAACTGAAGATATTTTTCAACTTCTGGGCATCTGATTCATAGTTTTTAAAATGAAAATTTTATGTGAAGTCTTTGGATAGTCTTAAGAAACAAAGGTATTTTTGAACCTATCAAAACAAATCCCAAGGCTCACTGGCAAAGTTTCTTGTTTCCTTTAAGTTTTGTCACTCCAAAAATTGTTCTAGAGATTCTTTTTAGTTTGCCTCCTTTGTTGCTCTAATATATGCAAGCTAAAATTTGTGGTATTAAGTCTTCTGGTTAAAATAGCATTTTTAGTGTTTAATTACAATCTTAAACATTTTCTAGGTAACAGAATATATCCATTTTGAATATTTATGTTTAGAAATTCTGTGTAATAAGGCTCCATATTGTCTGCTATGTGGTTATGGTAAAAAAAACTCATTTTAAAGGTTACGTCTGATAATCTTCATTCATTGTCATCTTCATGAAATTTGATTAGTTGGCTGAAATATGCCAGCAGAGCACACCCTACTGGTGGAAGCATGGAAGATGCAGGCGTGTCCTCTGACATGAGGGTTCATGCACTGCAGCCACTGAGACAGTAAAAAAAATGTGTAAATAGCACTGTATGAGAATACACATTTGCAGTGTCATTAAGGATTAATAATGTGACAGTTTAGCACTTAAGAGCTTATAGGATACACAAGTGGAGACTGGCTTAAGCTGTAAATTCCACCTCTTACCACTTTAACTCGTGGCCTATTTTCCCAGTACCCTTCCGTTCTCGCACCGCTGCTATACGTGTAGAACCAACACCAAGCTTGTACATGTGAGCCTCCTAATAACCACACGTGTTTTTCAAATAGTAGTGTGGTGTGTGTTTGGTCAAAATGAAAAGCTAACAACTTAGTAAGCTTTAAAAGCAGGGAGGGTAAAGAAAGAAACAGAATGGTTAAATTATACAATATAATTTTTTTTTACTTGTTTAACAGCTGTCTTATACAGAAAGTTTCAGCCAGACAGGGCTAAATAAACCAAAAACTTGATTGAAAACTGAATTGGCTGGACAAGACTCTAAATCTTCCAAGAACTGACTTAACTTTGAATTCAGTTTGATTCTTTCCTTGGATGTACTTCCACAGTTTTCCACGATTTGGTGTAATGAACAGTAGCACATTTTATGTCACAAATTTTTTAAATAGAAACTTGGATCTTCAATTTTAAATATTAGAAGGAGGAAACAAACTGTCTGGGTTCTGTTAATGATTTCTGTGTTTGGAATGAGCTGTGTGGGCCAACAGTGGAAAGATGCCAACAGGACCATCATGCTCCCAGCTTGGCAAATATCTGTATTGTCTCTAAGCTTTTTCTGCCTTCGTACAGTTAACACTGAAAATTCTGTAAATAGAAGTTCTGTGTTCACTCTACAGCAGGAAAGAGCTGAATAATCAATACACTACTGAGGTTCACTTCAACTGTTTTTTTTTTTTCATATCTTTCATAGTAAATCTCCAAAGGGAGGTGTGACATTTGAGTTGATTGGTGTCGTCTTGTAAGAGGAAGCAGAGATGTTTCAAACCCTCTAATGATTAGCTTTTGTATTTGAGTCATGGTTATACAAAAGTTTATGTAGTTACTGTTTGCAAGCTGTTAAAGACAACCTTGTATGCTTCAGTGAATCTAGATCATAGTGCTTGAAGCTTTGGTTGGTTTTCCACTGTTTCTGAAAAGGAACACATGAACAACAGCAGAATAAACAAAGGTATCTGTGGTAAGGTACCCCACATTGGTGAAAAGACTCAAATGGAGCTAAAGCAAGAGCAGTTATTTCTCTCCAAATAAGGTGTGTTTGTAAGCTGAGGGATCCTCTTTAACCTTGCCGTTTAATTTCATTTTTTTAATTGTAAGCCCAAGCAGAGAATAGGGAGCCACTAATACTAGCCTGAGGTAGATGTTGCTCTTTGAAAAGGTAGAAGCTACTGCAGAAAGCTAATTTTCTGTAATTATTTCTGTACCTACTTTATTTCCTTAATGCATTGAATATCATGTTGTCAAGATGAGTGTTTAAAGTGAACCCTTTCACAGTCTTAATTTTTCAAATTTTTGTGCTTCTGTCATTACCAGAGTTGAGCCTTCTCTCTGATATTTTCCGAGAAGTACAAAGAAATCTGCCTATTGCCTTGTGTCCTAGATCTTCACACCTTTAGTTCTAAGTGTGTCAAGCAAAATATACACAGACAGCTAGAGTTACGAAGCATACCTATATCATATAGTTAGTAGCGATGAGAGAATTGAATTGTGGAAGTTTTATTTTGGATACTAAAACAACTTCACAATTGTGAAGCCAGTAAGGTGGGACATTGTAATGATGAGGTATCAGTACCTGTGTTACAAACATGCTTTGTTTCTTTGCAACTTCTGAACTATTCATGAGACTAATGAGGTCGATATTCAAGGGAAGAATTATCTTTTAAAATAAGATACATGCTGTATACACACGTTTTCAATAACTGTGTTTATACAGTGAGAAGGTGTATTATCACTACCACTCATAATTCTTCTGCATGTATTATGCATATTACCTTGTTCATTTCTGGTTTTTGAAATACATAATAAAGAACATGTTTGTTTCCAGGATCACAGCTCTGCTTTGTTCTGATTGCAGTGTTCTGGATAAAAATATCCTCCTGTTATGTGTTGTTATATGATAGATTACTGCTGCACTGAAGCTTTTATTCAGAAGAAATGTGCTATACAAGGGTGTTAGAAATAGCCTGCAATAAAGGAAGCATTGTGGTAGAAGCAAACCGGCATAGTGGCTAAATTGTGAAAAAAGGCATCTTGTTTGGAAATCAAATTTAATTAAAAAGCACTCTCAATCTCTAGTAATATAACTGCTTTAAATTTTCAGACAGTGGGAGTAGCTCACCGTTGCCCAAGTATGCCTCATCTCCCAAACCAAACAACAGCTACATGTTCAAACGAGAGCCCCCAGAGGGATGTGAGCGAGTGAAGGTCTTTGAGGAAATGTCGTAAGTAATGCCTTTTATATCAGCTGGTATCTGCAAAGCAGTAAACCTGTTTACTGAGCCTATTCAACTGCAGATGAATAAACTATTCCAGCTGATGAGTTTTTCAGGAGCAAACTATTCTTAGAGTTTGTACAGAAGAGAAGTTGAAGTGTTCATGTTGGTTTGAAGAGCAAATGGAGTCTTTTATGCTTGAACTCTTTTTGTGCATTTATAAAAGGCAACAAAAATCCAAGCAGAAAAGATAAGGTACATTTAATTTCCTAAGCGTTTATCAACCTCTTTCCATATATTTTTAATTAACTTTTTAAATGTTTGTGGCTTAAAACAAAAACTCTCCTTGTCATAATTCTTTATCAGTTTCAAACATAGGTTATGTTTTGATACGTATAAAACATAAAATGGAATTAAACCTATGTAAAGTGTTTGTAGACAGCGGTATGCTTATGGCATAGACTTTGCTCAATATTTTTGCCGAGCAAGAAATTGGAAATTAAACTCTTGGACATCATGTCTTTTTCCCCTAGACCCAGCAGTATTTGAGTACATGCTGTCGAGGTTGCATGCTTAGCTCCTGTGGATGAAAGAATTAAGGAGGGGACGTTTCTTGCTCTAACAGCATTCATTGCCTGCTGCATGGTGAAGGAGCAATGTTGGGTTGTGGAAGAAGCCTCCAGACAAATTGCAGAATATGGGAAAGGAGAGGTCTATTTCATGGAGGTTCACAAAGGAATTTAATATCACTAAATGTATTGTTGCTGCATTGTTTTTATTAAAGAAGAATTTGTGCCATTCTAAATTATCATGGCATTTTTTCATGTGCATACATACTGCAGATTTTTCTTGCTGGAAGTTGCATGTTTATCCAGTAATTATCAAGTCATTTTTGTGACGGTACTATTTTTAATGCTGTGGATCAGTTAGCTGACTACCAATATGGAAGATGTTTGCCCCTCTGTCCAATTAATCCCATTCCTTGTCATTCACATTTTAGCAACGTGTAGAACCACAAAGTTCATGACACATAAAGCATCTCGGTTGGCCAGGTATATAAATCCTTTTTCTTCTTGTAGGTCTCGTCAGCCTGTCTCAGCCCCTCTCTTTTCATGTCCTGACAAAAACAAGGTTAATTTCATCCCAACCGGATCAGCTTTCTGTCCTGTAAAACTTCTGGGCCCCCTCCTTCCCGCTTCAGACCTGACGCTGAAGAACTCTCCAAACTCTGGTCAAAGCACAGCTTTGAGCACCCTGACTGTTGAGCAGCTTTCGTCTCGGGTCTCCTTCTCATCTCTGTCAGACGACACCAGCACAATGGACTCTACAGAGGTCCTGGTACAGCAACCGTCCCAACAGCAGCAGCCGCTTTTGCAAGAAATTCAGACTGAAGATCACTCCTCTCCTCAGAGCTATGTGTTAATCTAGACCGAGGTGGAGCAGGCCTCTGCCCTGAAACAAGGATTGAGGAGATAATAGTTCAGATACATCTGCATGAGGTGGCAACCTTTCAGAACAACACGGAATACTTAGCAACATTCGAAAAAATATCTCAACGCTGTTCTTGGCAGGGACAGAATTAATATTCAGCATTTTTTGTGAGAAAGCAGTAATGCCTGCAGAATCCATATATCATTAAGCGTTTTAAGTGGAGACTATGCATTTCATAGTATGTTTGACCAGATTAGTACTGTGTCCTGTGTTCTGTTTCAAATTCTACAGTATAAATAAGCTCTATATATATATAAAAAAAAAGTTGCCTGTCTGAATAGAAAATGTCTTGCTGTGTTGTGTCCTATGGAAAATACTGTACTTCAGGATTATGTTTACAATTGATCCAGGTGTTATGTTTCTAACTTCTGTAATACACACAATGCAAAAAAAAAAAACAAAAAAACCCACAAAAAAAAAAAAAACGGCCACAACAGTTGCACAGTGCCCACCCTATGGCCTAGCTTCAGGTACTTCTCTCGAAGTGTAAACTCAGGTAACTTGGAATGTATATCATATTGGGATATAAAATATTTTACAGCTACAAAGCTAAAGAGGGAACATCACTCTTTTGCCTTTCCTTATTTTATGCATTAATATTTCCTCATTACATTCCACTTTCTTGGAATAAGTGCATTCAGATCCAGGTGAACGATGACCCTGGACATGGGTGAACATGAGGAGAACCAGCAAATCTGTGATGTATATCACTTTGTCATGTGCTTACAAGCAAAACAACTGTTGCATTTACTGTCATTTCAATATATGTAAAGATGTGGCATTTAGAGGTTTCAGGTGTTGCTCAGTTAATGACTGTTAAACTGGTGCAAATAAAGTGTTCAGTACTAGGCTGTACATGAGAAACATTCCATGTTGTGTGTGAGAGGATTTTGAAAGACAAGAATGTTTTTGTTCAAGGACAGAAATTCTTTCAGGTTTCACAGGGGGTGATGGGGATTTCCTCTCATGTTTTTGTTGGCAGTTAAGGATGTGAAATGCTACTGTTACCGTCTAAAAGTCAAATTAATGTTTAGTTTCTCTTTTGGAAATGTTCATTCGTTTGCTGGTTGGAAATAGGTTTTCAGATTTTGTCAAGCAGTGTTAGATGAGCAGCATTTTATTTATGTAGTGAGTAATTGTGTTTGGATTGAAGTCCAAAAGTAGCAAGTGGGTGTTCTAAGAGGGGTGGGGAAAACAATAGTTTTAAGTTCATGTTACTTATTCAAAGCTTCTCCCATAACTTTCAGTTACTTAAGTTGTGTGTGTAAAAGTGTGTTTTCCCCCCTCCTTAGGTGTGAATAATAAAAAAAAATCCTTGTAAAATAATCCTGGTTTTGCAGGCTGGACACTTTCTCAAAATAGTACACGGCAAGAACGGGTTAGTGGTGCTCTTCTGTTGTACTGGAACAAGAGGAGCATTTCTTTCAGAGATAATTTCCTGTGATACAAAGAGGACCCCAAAGGCAAAATAAACTTGATGTTCCTGCTCTGTTGCTTTCAGCTCAGTGGAACTACATTTATGCTGTCTGCCCCTAAGAGAATAAGGTTCACCTTTTCCAGGAATTGAAGAGATTAGTAGCCTGCAGCTACTGAGCATTTAAACTCGCTCCATTATGGTTTTTTCCTCTTTTGAAGATGAGATTGGAGGGGGGTGAGAGTGAGCCACCAATAACTACTCACTAAATATGTGCTTTCTTTGGAGATAAAGCATCATTTCCTTTTTATTACTGAGGTTTTGGTAATACTATGTTACAAGATGGAATTTGCAGCCTATAAAACAGTCACTGTTTTTTGGCTCCCCTTGCAGAAAATATAGAAGGAGAGAGAGGTCTGTCTCTAACCATTCTCACGTGAAAAACCTTCTTGAAACACAACAGCCATCTTTAACCCTACTAATCTCAGGCCTAGGTGAAAACACTATATATTTTATAGACTGAAGATAAAGGGGAGAAAATACTCGTGATGTAAGTATCGATTCCTTTTAATATTTTTCTTTCTAGATTAACATTGCAGTATGATGACCTTTTTATGCTCTGGTTATGTCCAGATAAGAAATCGTAGTGTCAGTTATTGGTGTTAGGTTACCAGGGGATATGATGAGTGGTTTTTAGATCAGTGATGAACTCTGTACAATATTTGCAATGCCATTACGTGTTCTTTTTATTTTTTCCACGAGAAACTAAATATTAATTAAATTGCACATTTGTTCTTAGCAGATTTGAAGGTTTTGAACCAAATGTGTTAAAGCTAATGCTTTGCCATGTAAATTTCCCAGCAGTTGTTTATCTCAATTGTACTCTACATCCAGCTGTAGAAATTTGTCAAATATTGTTTAAAGTTTTGTACATAGTTGTACTGTTATTTCTAGCCACTGTGCTGAACAGTATTCAAGTTATCCCATAATATTGCTTTACACAAGGAAATGTGTGGCTTTTGTTTTGTATTTTTTTGGTATAGAAGTTCCTGTGTCTTATTTAAATAAAAATTATAGTTAAAAAAAAAAAGTGGTGGGGGGGACACGCAAAAGCAGTGGTTCATTTATTTGTTTTGGAAACTGTGTATGAAACACCGTAGAATGAGATTAAAATTTAATATTGTTCCAAATTTACATCTAGAATAATGCAACCATGTATCTTTATGACTAGTGTGCTATGTCTTCAAGAATAAGATAATCTCTTATCTACTGATTTTTGCATAACACTTCTAGGGAGGAAAAAAATCTAAAAATAGCTGAATGCTTAAATATGCTTTAAAAATAGCGTATTTTATTTCTGCATATGATGAGGATTTTCTCTCTTCAGAGCACAGAAAAAAATCAGTTAAGCATTATTGGAAACTGTGTATCCGCTGCTGTGTTTGCGGTATGGCTCATTTCAAGTTAGCTGTTGAAAATTATGAAAGCCATTAGATGTTTCACTATGTGAAACTAAACTAAACCCCTAAAGGATGTGGCATAAATCTACTGACAATCTTGGTTTCATGTTGTTTTGTATGAGTCAAATGATTGTCATTTGACTTGCAGAATAATTCTTTCCAGATGGGGGGGGGTGAGGGGGAGGGAGGAAGAACGAAGAATATTTAAATACATGTAAATCCTCCAAAGTTAGTGTTTACTGAAGAGCACTATGGCAATAACCAGCAAGAATGGTTTAATGCTTATTATCAGTAAGTGGAAATATAAGTTTTCAGCATCCTAAAGATTACAAGGTTTTGATGTGACTATGTTAAAAACATTAACTGAAAGTTAACTGAAAGTGCTGAAAATCTGGACCCTCAAAGGATGTAGTATACCACACCGCTATGAAAATGCTTGATGTCCTTCAGCCAGAAACGGCTTGGTTTCAGCCATTTCGTCATCAGCTTGTAGGGCTTGCTAGGAAAAGCTTTGTGACTGCCTTGTCCTCAGCAGTTTCGGGCTGTCCTTGTGTGGGAGGGCATTCTCTTCTCAAGAGTTACTTTGACAAAAGCATGTAGCTTGCCCTCAAAAGATGTGATGCAACTTGTACCACGGGTAACTTTTTCACCATCCCTGTGAACCTACGCCTCGCCTGTGGTAACATGCCGCTTCCGCATAAGCCGCACTTCTAAGTTGGGCGCTTTGTGTAATTCACTGCCTATTCAAAGTCAAGACAAGCAGTCCGAAAAGCGCTGAGAGTAGAGAGCTAATGAAATAATTTTGCCTTGTGTCCCTGCTTTGTGACTAAAAGATCTTCCTCAACTTGAATGTTATATTTCCTAGCAATTCATGGCTCCAGAAATGGACTCTTCAGAGACTGAAGGACTGTGTAAGGGGAGCCCTTGGCCGCATATGCTGGGGGTACGGGGCAACAGATAGTGACCTGCTTGTTTTAGGAAGCTGTCAGGGAAATGATTTATGGCTTCCTGAAAAAACAGCTCTTGGGAAGGGCCAGATACTGGCCCAAGGGTAGAGCCTTGGTATCTTCACAGTATTTAAACATAAGCCTGGAGTAATACAAAATAAACACAAGAAATTGAATGGATTGGAGATGTTGGCTGACATCGCAGTTGCAAACGAAGACCACTGAGGCTTAGCAAACTAGCTCCTGGCCTTACTCTGTGGTAGTGGATTGATACCTTCATCTGTTACTTGAGGTAAAATCCAAGCAGCTTGAAGATGACAGATGACTAGTAGAAATATAAATCAATTACTGTTGTAAACAGCCTGGCTTGCTTTGCAAAATATAGCCATGCAAACACAAATGTGAAGCTACACAACTGGGAGGAAATAACCGTAGTTCCTGCAATGTTTCCAGAACCTAAATGCAAGGAAAAAGTGACTGAAGGCTGCGAAAGTACATCCGTTACTGGGATGTACACGTACAGCCACTCATAGCTGGTGCTTGGCTAAAGGAAGTTGTTTGATCAAAGATTGTCATGCAGTTAGAATATGTATATCTTGTCTCTGTTTGCATTAGTGTAACCGGTCCTGGAAAACTGTCTAGTTCAGGAGAAACTGTGAAAGGCTGGAGAAGGCTCAGGGAAGAGCTATAGGAATAACTGAGGTACTGGAAAAAACACACAGCAAGGTTTTGTAGGAGCTCAACATGTTTAACTTAACAGTTCAGGAGTGACTTAATTCCATTTAGTAAATACCTACATAGGAAATACTTAGTAATGAGCTACTTCAGTTTAACAGACATAGAATACTAAACTCGAGCAGTAAGAAAATGAAGCTAGATGAATTCACACTAGAAATGTGGATTTATTTTAGCACTAAGAGTAATTAGATACTGGGCCAACTTGCAAAGGTGGATTTTTTTCAAGTACTGATATGTTTGAAATGAGATGATTTTACAAAGGATGTGCTCAAAGAAGATGTTTTTATAAGCCTTACTAATTCATTATTATTTGGGGCTTTTTACATTTCAGTTGACTTTAAAGAGGGAGGTATTTTTAACTACCTTAAGCATTCTTGCCTCGCTAAAAAAGTAGCATGCTGCAATATTTTTAACTAGGGGATTAAACTGTCTGGAATAGCTCTTTGAAGATAACTTTTGGCTTCTGAAAACTTTTGGTTTGTGTCACACATGAGTGAAGTCTCCAGTAAAGCAGAAGTGGTTGACTAGCTTTATAGTTGTTTTGATTTCTGTCACCTCCTCAATAGCACTGTAATTTTGGAGAGATGGAAAGAAACTGGAGAGTAGGCGGTGTCTTTTTGGAGTGCAAGAGGTCACAGAAATAATGTGTCACTCAAGTGGGGCTGATAGGAAAACGCTGATTGAGAAGGTAGAGCGTTTCCTCAGTAAGGACTCCATTGGAAGTGAGTGAACATGCAAGTTAAACTGCTCATTCAATTGACAACAAGAAAGAATAGCAATCAGATGAAGCTGGATAGAGAGAGAACCCCTTTTTTAAGAAGGACTTGAAACTTTATCTCGGGTTGTAACGAGTTCAGATGTTAAATTGGCTGCCTTGAGCTGTAGCCTGGAAGCTCAGATGCAGAAGAGCTGGAAGCCTGGGAGAAGAGGAAGTTGTGTAATCTTTTTTTTTCCCTCCTTGAATTAGAGACTGAGCTTGTTAACGAAGCACAATTAGGCTAATAACTGTGCCTGTAGAAAAATAAGTTCTGGGGCTTTTTCCTTTTTTTTTTTTGTTTGTTTGTTTGTTTGTTTGTTGTGTATTGTGCATGGTGAAGTGTGTGGTTAAACTTTTCAGTGATTTGTACAGCTGTTGGTTGAGAAACAGGATTTGCTCAGGGCAATGTATGTTTAGTAATACCCATGGTAATCTATTTCTTATACCCTTGTTTTTACTTTTACTTCTGCAAACAAACTGTAAGTAAATAGCTTTATCTAAATCCAGACTGCTAGGCATAGCAGGAAAAAAACTCTGGGTGCTTACTGCAGGAGGAGATGAGATCCAAGAGCTCTTGTGATTTTTGTGGAAGGAGGTTCTTTCTCCAAGGAGGAGAAAGCTAAAAGAAACTAGACTCCCTGCTAAGGTTTGGTGCCAAAAGGCTGGGTGATGCAATTACTCCTTTCTGATTTCTATTCAGATAAGAATTTCTAGTCCTGCCCTATCTCTATGATACAGAAGTTTCTCGGGGAGTAACAGCCTCCCTTTCCATGAGATTGGTGGTATCTTTGGGCTTGTTACACAGGGAAGGAAGAACTCGTTGTTGTGAAAAATTAAAAAAGTAAGGGTGTTGCCTACGGAAAATAAACATTGTTTTTAGGAAATAGGAAAAAAAAATGCTTGACTGCTTTTGTGATTTCTTTGGATTCTAATTCATTGTACCTCCTAGAAATGCTGAAAAATGTTCAGCTTTTGGTGTCAGTTGGTGAAAAAATAAGAAGTTTCAGGTGTAGCCTTACATCTTATGACAGTACAGAGATGGTACCATACTACAGGCTTTCACTGCATGGTTTTATTTTGGATGGGGCATGTGTGTGTATTTTAAGGATTGCCACCTCATTCAGGGGCTCTTCCTCATGACATGAAGTTGGGTACAATGGTGGACGTGTTTTCTGTTCTAGTGAAGAATGCCAAGGAGACAGTTTAGATGCTTTCTGAATTCAGTACCTAAGAAACCTGCTTCCCTCTAGGGAGGACCTTCTGCTCTGACCCTCTTCTGGAGGGGAATACTAAACCCTTGGGGGCGGCGGGGAGATGAAGATGATGGTAGTAGGTCTTTCACTTTCTAAGCATGGGAAAGCAAAGGCAGCCTGGGCCCCACCTGTATCTGATTTGGAGGGTAACCTTGTACGTGCGTATTTGTATGTACAGGATGTTCAGGGTTAGGAAGACAGTGGATGCCTTAATACTCCAGAGGAGCATTAGCCTGGATAAGTGTCATTCGTTCTCCAAATCAGGCCGTCGATAGATTGCAATCTGTCGCTTTGGTGGCATCCTAACTGAAAGGCTGTTGAATGCAGCACTGTAACATGATTTGGTTTTGTATCCAGTGAGAAAATGTACCTGCTAGACTGGACAACAAACTAGGCACTCAGGGAAAAAAATTGTTTGGGAATCCTGTGGGTACTTCAGTGTGGGGTGTCCCAGCAGCCTGGGGTCTTTGGTCCTTGCGTAGGTGCCCTGTGGTGCCTGTGGAAATGCACTGGGGGAAACTAAATGTCTAAAGATTTGTGTGCCTTCAGGATTAGGGACTGTTGAATAGAGATGTAAGAATATTCTGGATGTGGAAAGTCAATTTGTGGATATAACCCTTTTGATCAAAAACGTTGTAGTTGTCATAAATGTCAGGGGGAGCAGGTTGCTCAGGCAGTGTCCAGTCAGGTTTGGCGTATCTCCAGGAACAGAGACTCCATGACCTCCCTGGGCAACCTGTTCCAGTGTTTGATCACGCTCACAGTAAAAAAGGTTACAGCCCCTTCAGGGAGCCACCCTGATCTCCCAGAAGCGCTAGGAGAGCTCCCCACAGTGCTGTTGTCTCAGCACTTTCCCTATGTTGTTGATCTCCGAGGTCTATCTTAACAACGTCACCCTGTACCCTTTGTTTGCCAAACCTTTGTCACTTGATGATGGGTCTGTGGGCTGGAGAGGCCTTGGCAGTCCAGATCCAAGTTCCCAGCAAGCTGCAAACCTCCCTAGACGACAGGTCGGGTTGGCAGCAGGCAGTTGCCCACTGCTGTCAGTAGCTGCTGCCTCCTAGTACGGCTGCACGGCTCAGGCTTGGCAGGTGCAGGGGCTTCGTGGGACACAGCTCCCAGCCCCCTGCCTGCTACCGGGGCACTGGCCCTGTTCTGTAGATGCAGATCTGCAGGTGGAGCAGGAGCTGTCCTCCTGCTGCCAGAAGTCACCAGCTCCCAGCCTTTGCCATCGTGGGAGTCTCTATTTCCCAAGCTGATAAGCACCGGCTCTGCCTGCCCCTCCTGCGTGGCAGTCTCCTTTCCGCTGTCTCTGATGGCCAGGAGAGGTTTCCTCCTTTTCCTTGCAAACCAGGAGGATGTGACCTGGTCTCCTGCAGCCTTTGGGACTTAAAGCAGGCATCACCGTGTTGTTTCGGGCTCCAGCAGCAAGCTGGGGACAGGAACCATCATGAGCAGCCCATGAGTCACGGTAAGACTGGCCCCAAGCTACTTGACGCTGTCGTGGGTCAGGCGTTTTTTTTTTTCCTATGCCCTGGTGCAGAAGCTTAAGCACCTTGATAGAGATTTTGTCAATGCTGAAGGTGTATACATTGGATTAAGCCTTCCCTGCAGAGAGGCACTTGCTTCATTTTGGCCGTCCTCCCTGCCGAAAGGAACATGTTTTGATTTGGCGATGCTACACAACAGGAAGACTTATTTTGGGGCCATAAAAGCATTTTCCTGTATGTTAAAACACTTTCCTTTTTTCACTTGGATAACAACCATCAAAGAAAACAACATTACGTACCTCAACCTCAATTAAGCCCCTCCATTAGATACTTCACGTGTTTATGGGGAACGGAGAGGGAACCCAAACCACTTACAGGCAAGCTGTACTGTTCATTAAAAACCACCCCAGGACAGACAGTTCAATCTACTGCAAATCTCAAGTAGGAGAATGACCCATTATGGATTTTTAGTGTTTTCCGATTGCATTTAATGTTTGCTAACAGGATGGGCTGTTAAAATGGGTGGGGGCAAGCGGAGGGGCTTGAAGCACTGTCAGTGCAGGCGTTCTTCCTGAATGCCCGTTTGCTTTTTAATGTTGTTTCCCATTATACTTTTATTTGGCAACGTTTCCACAGCTTAAACTGCGAGCTGTGAGATGGACCTGTGCTCTCTGAGGTCCATCCAGCCTTCAAAGCACAGCAGTAATAACTGATGTATGTGGCAAAGGCCGGCGAAGCCCAGAGCTCTCCTACCTCCAAGGAGACCCGGATCACTTCCCTTAAAAATGAAAGCAAAAGCTGCAAAGTGCTCAGTGTGGGAGGGGGAGAGAGGGTTAAGGGTGAACAAAAGGAAGATTCTGTTTGATTAAGGCTTTTTGTAATTATTATTTCCACAGTAACAGCTGCGTAGATCTTGCAGGTAAGCTTGGCTGCGGTTTGGTGAGAAGTAGAGGTGACCACAGGCCCTGCCCAAGGGCGCTGGTAGCACCGCTGCCGCTGCCGGCATCTCCCCGCTGCACAGGCTCTTGTGCCTGTGTGGCCTCCGCTGCCTCAAACATTCTTTTTTTTTCCCTTTCGTTTTTTTTGGCCAAGTTTTCAGCCAGATCAGCACCATTACAGGCTCTTCTTTCAGCTGGAAAGGGCCTGCTAGGACACCATGGGGTGGTAGCCCACATTTAGACGGGTTTGGGATGCTCGTGGACCCAAGCCCTGAGCAGGCTTCTGTGACTCAACAGCATAGGCTGGCATTTTGGGAGAAAAGCCTTGAATCGCTCGTGGGCCTCTGGCACCTTTGCAGCCCTGGCTGTTGTCACCAAATTCAGGGACAACCTCACAGAAAGGTTAGATCGGCCCAAGACCCAGCGGAACGGTAGATCTGAAAAATCCCTCCAGGGCGTGTCTCATTCTTAGAATTTCTGTTGTCTTCTAAAATCAAATCAAACTATTGCCCTGCCACGGTGAGGGTTGCTCTCTGTTGTCAGACTTTGGTGTTCTGAAGCTCTGGTACTCAAGTTCAAGGCAGAGATGATCATGGAAGACCACACGGACTGCCTGAACAGTCCAGGAAAATATGCAGCTGTAACAGCAAAGCAGTTACTTCAGTAGCCCATAATTTTAATTTCTGTATTTTATGTATCAAGGGTTTATTGTGAGGATTGCATTTGGAATAATAGTAGGGGTTTGGTTTTTTTCCTTGTCACATCCTGCTCCTGTTACATTCAGCATGCTCCTTTCCTGCAGCCAGCTGTTACCCACCCACCTAGGTGGAGACAGGGTGGATGATTTCATTGTGTAGCACTTTTAATTTTTTTTTCCTCTCTCCAGCCTGTTGATGAAGTATATGGCTCCCAGCACCTGTCCCGGGGCCTTTCCTACTGCCATAATAGCTATGGAAGTCCAAAATAAAAGAAACACCCTAGAGTAGGTGGGCTAGATGAAAGACTTTTGTTTAAAGAGAAGGCTGGTGGTAACTTCTTTAGCAGCTTAGGTAGGTCTGCAGTCACTTCTAAAATACCTTATCTCCTTTTTTTTCCTCCTTTTTTTTGGTATTCATTACCCCATAAAGATTCTAACAGCAATCAGTGTAAATAACTGGCAGGTAGAATGAGCCAGACCTTTACCTCCAAGCTACAGCATGCTTCTCTCTTTTTAATTTAATTTTTTTTTTTTTTTTTTTTTTGAAAGCAGCCAAACTTCACACCCTTCCACTATGGATTAATTACAAGGTTGGGCACATCGAGCTTTTGCTGTGGTAGAATAAACATTGATGCAGTCGATAGGAGTTGTACACTGCTCCCTGGCGAACGGCAGCCTCCTCACTTCAACATAGACTCACAGACTAGTTTGGGTCGCAAGGGACCTTTAAAGATCATCTAGTCCAACCTCCCTGCCATGGACATCTTTCACTAGATCAGGTTGCTCAAAGCCCCATCTAACCTGACCTTGAACACTTCCAATGATGGGGCATCCGCAACTTCCCTGGGCAACCTGTTCCAGGGTCTCACCACCCTCATCGTAAAGAATTTCGGCACCCTGTTCCAGGGTCTCACCACCCGCATCGTAAAGAATTTCTTCCTTATATCCAATCTAACCTCTACCCTCTTTCAGTTCAAAACTGTTGCCGCTTACCCTCAGGCTCTGGTAAAAAGTCTCTCTCAGTCTTTCTTATACACCCCCTTTGTATAGTGAAAGGCTGCAAGAAGGTCTCCCCAGAGCCTTCTCTCTTCCAGGCTGAACAACCCCAACGCCTTCAGCCTTTCTTCATAGCAGAGGTGTTCCAGCCCTCTGACCATTTTCATGGCCCTCCTCTGGACCTGCTCCAGCAGGTCTGACATGGTGGGCTCCTGTGCAGGCAAATACCTTGTGTTACTTAAAGGGAAGATTATACTGGTTTCTCATTAGTCTCATCTAGTCCAACCTCCCTGCCATGGACATCTTTCACTAGATCAGGTTGCTCAAAGCCCCATCTAACCTGACCTTGAACACTTCCAATGATGGGGCATCCGCAACTTCCCTGGGCAACCTGTTCCAGGGTCTCACCACCCTCATCGTAAAGAATTTCTTCCTTATATCCAATCTAACCTCTACCCTCTTTCAGTTCAAAACTGTTGCCGCTTACCCTCAGGCTCTGGTAAAAAGTCTCTCTCAGTCTTTCTTATACACCCCCTTTGTATAGTGAAAGGCTGCAAGAAGGTCTCCCCAGAGCCTTCTCTCTTCCAGGCTGAACAACCCCAACGCCTTCAGCCTTTCTTCATAGCAGAGGTGTTCCAGCCCTCTGACCATTTTCATGGCCCTCCTCTGGACCTGCTCCAGCAGGTCTGACATGGTGGGCTCCTGTGCAGGCAAATGCCTTGTGTTACTTAAAGGGAAGATTATACTGGTTTCTAATTAGTCAATGAGGGGAAAAGTCAATTTTATGCTTAGGAGAGCACTGTTAATGAACATCTGGGTAATGGTCTGATTGACTGCAAAGCCAGTCTGCCTTGGAGCTGGAGGCCGGATGGTTACCCAAGGCAAAACCATCCGGCAGGGCCTGTGTGGCTGTGGTACCCTTGTTTACTGTCACGGGAGAGTCTCTGTGTGTGCGTGGGCGGTATCGGGCCCGCTCGCTATGCGGCATCACAGCCGGGCTGCACGCTGAGCACATGCCGAGCAAGAACGGCAGCCCCAACAGTGGGAAGCAGCTCGTTTGTACCTAGTTTGCCAACGCGGTGCTAGACTGTCTCAGCGTTTCTGCTTCTCAGCTGAGGCAAACCCTCTGCTGCTTGGCTGTTGGCAAGGCTAGCTGTTGCTCTGCTTCCTCCCTTCCCATATGGTGGCTTGTTTAAAAATAAGACATTTACAAAGAGCAGAAATTGTAAAAGTAGGCTATCCAGAGGGGGATTTACAGTAAATGCTAGATGAGGTAGTGTGCCTAGGTTGCAGTGAGGGCTCAACTTCAGGTTACTTACACACCCATAGCGGTAAAAACCTAGAAGTATGCTGGGTCCCCGGCTGGCCATGGCTTACTGTGGCAGAAGTCCAACTCCTGCAACTATTCCTCACTGATGAGGTGAGCGAGAGCGGCCGCAGGCTGCCCAGCTCGCAGCACGGCAGGGCCTCCCTACGCTGCCTGCCCCAGTGCCTCTCTACTGGGGAGGAGAAAGCAGACAGGTACTGGACCGAGTGGGAGGAAGCAGCAACTGCATGGTGGGCAGAAGAAGGGAGCTCGAAAAAGCGAGGAGGGACCCAACACTGGCAGCTGCACCTTTACCATGCCAATGTCTTGCTGCTACTCTGAGTTAATCGTCTTTGGGAACTGCACTGGGAGAAGACAGGACCTTCCAGGTCTTCTTCCTTTGCCCTGGGGCTATTTCACCCCACATGTTCTTAGAAGCAAGCATGGACAGTACAATCACCATTCATTCCTCAGTGGTGCTCATCCAGTATCCCCTGCCACCTGCAGTGGGACGTGATGGTAGATGGTAAATGGTAGTGGCAGAGACTCCAGGAAAACTCAGCATGACGCACAAAACCTGGGTGCTGTTTCCTCCTGTCAACCTCCTCTCTCCTGAGCCTTTCTAGGATCAGATTCTGGAGTGGTCAGGGCTTGTAGGCCTGCTGCCATTCCCACCTGGAGCAAAGCTGCTGCTGGTGCTGCTTCTCCACTTACAGTCACCCATTTTTTCTAACATGTGCAGCCCCTAACGTTTGAAGGGCACTCATTTAAAAAAGGGTGTTGGGGGAAGGCAGGTGGCTGCTTGTGGCCAAATGGTCCTGCTTCGAAGTACATCAATGTCACGCCCATGCAATGTTGGACATGGGAACAGCAGAAGGGAACAAGGTAAGTCATATTCTACTATCTTGGAAGTAAATTCTGATCACTGAAGGCCAGAAAAGTTACTTTAAAAAGTTACTTGTTAGTTTTCTCCATGAGCTGTTCAATTCCCAAGGTGCACACTCCAATTCCCCTGAAGCAGCTGTTCTTAGATTTGTAGAAACCTCGACTCACCAAAATCAATTACATCAACTTTAATAAACTTCCCGATAGAGACAGTTAATCAATTACCACTGTTTTCATCTGCCATAGGGGTTCTGCAGCTGTTTTTATTTTAAAACAATCCACTACTAAACCAGAATATGCAACTGGAATGAAGCATATTAAATCAAGATGAACGTTATGTGTGTAGAACAATCAGTCTGTAATTTTACCAGGATGATGAACTACCCTGTTATCCCAACTACTGCTGAGCCTGTACGCACATCACAGAAAATCCTCTCACAATGGCACTGGGGCTTGGAGTTACTCTGCAGCCCAGGCTGCCGAGAAGTGCATGCCATACACTTCATTAGTAGTAGGGAAGTATTGTTTGTAACTCTGTAATTAAGATTTTTGCCTGAAAAATGCCTATTTGCAGGATGTTAGCTTTCTTGCTCTAGTTTTCAACTTCAATAAATGTTCGTGATAATAATGCATTGTACATAGGGATTTCTATTGCTTTTCTTTAAGCAAAATTAATTATATTTTAAATACCTCTGGCTCCTTTTTTCATTTGAAAATGTGAAAAAGTTGCATAGGCTTAAGACTAAGAATTCAAAGCTAATATTAATTTCAAAAATGACATATTACAAGAAATTAATGCCTAATATGAACTAATTGTTATTGCCGGGGGGGGGGGGGGGGGGGGGGGGGGGG
>NW_009211080.1:67842-75789 GCF_000690835.1 Fulmarus glacialis
AAACGCTGCAGTCATGGTTTCTCTTGTGTAAAAGGGATGATCATTCAGATGTTTTTTCTACCTAAAAACATGATGAGGATTCAGAACATCTTTAGCTGAATTTGTGCAATACCATTAATTGTCCCAATCAAAACAGGAGTTTTTTTTTTTAAAATCCTGGAAGCCTAGAATCTGTGACCTAGAAAACAAACACAAACATTTTTCTGAGTCTTAAAGAACAGTTAATTAGCAGTTTTGAAGTCAATACAGCCTCATCTTTGCTTTTAGCCTAACTGCTTCAGCTACTAAAAATGCTAGAGCGGATTGTCCACAAGTGTTTTAGCAACTATCAAGACAAACATAATCCAGAGCAAGTTTAGCAACCACAGACTTGCTTAAAGTTGCAAGAATCCGTTTAATGATTTCAGTGGTAACCAAGCTGGGCTGAAAAGTAGCCTGTCTATCCCTTGAGCTCCTAATGTTTTTGGCATTGCCAATAGTTACAGTTTGAGATGAAGAGGACTTCAGGCAAACATCCTGTGTTATGAGTGCAAACTAGCACTCATAAGTGTAAGCACACCTCAGCATAAACCTTAGGCATTTCTCAGTTAATCCACTTTGTAGATGGCTTATTTACTGCCAGAGACTGCAGTCCAAAGTCAGGAGTTCAGGCTCCCCCCTAATGCTCAAGAAAGATACACATCTCAGAAAAGACGGCTTATTGAGCAAGGAGCTGCCAGTATGAAACAGTAGGAAATACTGTGGAAGGAATCAAGTTTTATCTTTAGAAACAGTTAAGGCATTTACATCAGCTTCCAAGTCTTAATTACCAGCCTCAGCGCTGGGGACCTGGGTGAGCTGGGTACTACGCAAAGAGAAGACCAGACCATCCTTTCCCATTATACGCGAAAATACACTGCTAAACATCTGAAAAACTCTAGCAAAAACTGAAGTACCTTGAGACTTCCAGGCTATGGGGTGGGATTTTGAACACTACAGTTTTGGACAGAATTACTTAAAACTTGCTGAGGATTCAGTCAGATGAACTCCAGTCAATCCAACCCCCCCATCCACTGATAGCACGTAGCTTTTTAGCTAGGAGCTATCAAATGCACATTGATGCTGCTCAGTGTGGCCATCAAATGATGTTCTGCTGCATTCGAGAAGCAGGAGGCCAGTTCGGTTAACTTCTCTATTTATATACTTACTTTCAGGTACTTAGTTATCTAATAGACCATGAGGCAACTATTAACTAGCAGAGTGTACAGTTAACTGGTAGTGAAAAACTTCACCAACATAAAAGGAAAATTAACTGAATAAAAAAACGCCAAATACAATAAATTGCAAAGCAGGTCTTATACAGTACATAGAGCAAATATGCAGAACTTACACGATCTTAAGTGGCTGCTGACACATCCTTTGCTGTAAAAGGAGAGCAGGGAGGTAAAGGGACACCGAGTGAGTTCAAATTTTCTTACTGTCCTACTGGATTACTATTCAGAAACAACATGAGGTAATGACATGAACTATTAGGTACTGCCTAAAAACTGGTCATATGTTTTATCTTCAGATAAATGCCACAGCACACCAGCATTCCAGTGGGAATAAAAGGTCTTTTTTGTCAAAATCATTTTATTAAAGAGTTAATGTCACAACAAGCTCAAAATAACACATGCTTCAGAAATAAATTGGATGAAAAATACTCCGAACAGAAATACGAATGTTTTGAAGGCATGATAAAGCATCAGTTGCAAGAAACTTCTGCAAACAGGTGCAAATTCTGTTGGTGCAGTGGAGAAAAACCTCAGAAACGAAGCCTGCTGGGCATGACTTCTGTTTATGTAGTGCAGTTTGTCTAATAAGTTAAATCAGAAAGGGCACAATTTCCATGGCTGCACAGACCCAAATGTATTTCTTCAGTAATTAGCCCCAGCACAGATTTTTCACTGTGAGTACTAACAAAACAAATTTAGTTGACATCTTAACATAGCAGTAATATATATCTTATATACAGGATAGATGTTTGACTCATGCAGCCTCCTCAGTTACATGATTTTTTTGTTTTAATTTACTCGAGAAACATTATAAAAAAATAGGTTCGCAATTTGTGTTTCACTCCAGTGTTAGCTCTGCATCACCTCAGGCAAAGACAGTGTTTCAGCAGATAATCTAATTTGGCAAGAAATCTGCCCTAATTCTTAACCTCATTTTTGTAAATCCACGTAGAAAATAAATGTGAACTCTTTATACAAAACAAGAGCAAATAACTGTACCTATATAAAAGGGGATTCATTCCCTTTAATTATCATGGCACATACTTTATAGTTTCACAACAGCATACTAGTTTTCATTTAGTTTTTTTTAACCCCAAAATAGTGTTGATGAATGGAAGAATGTGAGTTACCATAGGCAGCTGACTCATGCATTAAGCAATTCATGTTCTTTATCCGTTTTCCCAACAGCATCAGGATTGGATAACGGGTCAAGGTCAGCAAAGAGACTGAACCAGGCAGTCAAGTCTTTAGGATTCTTTGTAGGTTCTGAAAAAAACAAAAAAACAAAACAAAAAGAAAAAAGAAAAGTACAGACTTGTCAGCTATTTTAAAACAAAACTGACTGAATGTTTGACTGAGGTCAAACAAACGCCATACTACTGTTTAATTTATTACTAAAGGCACTTCTGACAAGATGGCATTTTAAAACTCTACCTTTAAAAGAATATGGAACTTAGTAAGAATGAATGTTTACATCTGTCTGCCTGTGTATTTTATATGGCTTCTGCCATGATAAGTACAGGAACACTTAAAAATAGAAACAATTTTGCTCTGTCTAGCTTTGTTTCATGAAAGGTATTTTATTTGTGTGTGCACCTACATGCCTGCAAAAAAGTAAAAGGAAAGTGAAAGCAAATTTTACTTTCAACCTCACTTACTAAAGGAGAGTTAAGGACTAAATTCCTTCCCCTAAATCCAGTTCATGTGACTGTTCTGTCCCCCCTGTATACAACCACACAAGGTCATTACTCATCTGGAATGAAGTTTTAATGGGAAAGTATTGGCTGGAGAGAGAAGGGGTATGTTTGACAGCTAGTCCCAAGTACAGCTTCTAGTAGAGTGTATTTTTCGATGGATATAAAAAAACGTGAACCAGGAATATGTTCCAACAGCAGCTGGACTATTGCATCTATGTGTCTATATTGACATACAGATTTCACAGAGGTCTCCTACCCTTTCTTATTCCAACAGGGCAGATGTTCAGGTTAAAGCGGTGACAACTTTGGCTGCTATAAAGAAGGTGTATCACCATTTGCTTTGTTTTTTGTGACCCTATGCTTAACATGTATTATATTGATAGTGAAATAAGATGTGCTTTTCCACTCAGAGAGAGAATGTCACATGAAAGCATTCTTTGTGACACAAGGAATTTACGGACAAAATAGGCTCCGCCTGGCATGACTTTCATCTTAGTGTCTGCAAGGCTGGAGTATCTGCCACTTTCATAAACACAGATCTCGAAGTAGCTGAAGGCTGTTCCTTTTTCTGGTGAAGGTACTGTGGCTGTGGTATCACACTCATTTCCAAAACAGTTTCCAAAACACCTTAACCCTTTTTTTTTCTGCTGAGCTGAAAAATGTCAGTCTTATAATCCTGGGAGGCTGGGGAAGGAATACACGTCACTCCTTTCTTCTGCACTGAACATCTTTGATGTAGCTTCTGATTGATTGTGAATGCACGGAATAGGCTACAAACTGGCAATAAGGATTCAACATATTTCTGGTTCACTTATCCAGAAAACCCTAGTCAAAATCAGCGGGGCTTTGTCTCCGTAGATGGCAGGACTATGCACTCTTGGCTCAGTTGCAAGAAGTGAATTAAGTTTCAAACAGATGATTACTGTATGATGTATGTTATCGACAAAATTTGCCATTAGGGCTCTTCTGTCTTACCAGTAGCCTGTATTTTAGCCACAATGTCCTCCTAGAGCTTCAAAACACTGTTTAGCTTAGACAAAGTGCATGCAGATGCTATTCTGTGTGACTCAAAATTAAAGTAGCAAAAGAAGTTTCAGCTCCCTCATTATACAGTAAATTACTCTTTTGACATACTACTAGCACTGAAGTCTACCAAAAAAATACACACACACACACCATACACATAATCAATGCTGAAACACAGTAATTCATTAGGAAGCACAAGATTCTTGACATGTAACTACTACAAAAATAGGTTTTATTGTGATAGAGTAACTGAGAAGACTGGAAAGATACAAGAGTCATAGCTAAAAAGGAAAAGCAAAGTAACTGAAAAAATACATGACCGCATCACCTTTCACGGGCATCTTGTTAGCATTCACATTCAGGCTGTTTGGTTTCTGTGCGGGCTGTGGTATAGACGGTGGGCTCACACTGTTAGCTGCCCATCCTAAAATTCAATAATACAGCAGCATTAGCATGAAGAATTACTTTGTTAACTCTGACACCCCATTGTCTGGCAGCACAATGCACACATCAGACAACGGAGCAGAATATAACGTTTATGGTTATGGCTGTTCGTATCTTTCCTCATATGCAAGAAATCAGCAGTCAGATGCTGCAGACAAGCAACATCCTTGAGAAGAAAGTACCTGTGGGTCAGTTTCATCATGTCCAGATTCAGGCAACTGTAGTCTTTTCAAACCTTTAACCTGGCTAAAAAAGATTTTTTCTTGTTTCTTTTATCCAATCACAGTTAATACTTGTTCACAGAAAGGCCAATACAGTAATCAAGTCAAGCACAGGTGTAGGGAGAAGAATACCACTTACATTTGGGTGAAAATATCACACATACTAAACATTTTTTCCACCTTTCTTTACTTTCACAGTTCCAAAGACTTTAATTTGATCAACTATTCCAGAAAAAACATATTTAGAGACCCTAGATTTTTTAGTTAATTTTGAAATGATTAATTCTGAAAAAAATAATTTCTTGCAAAACACTTTGAGGAATTAAATTCAAGGTGCACTACTTTGAGTTAGTTTAAAACTAGGTTTTAATGGAATATTTTTTTTGTTCTGCATTTGAAAGGATCTTCTCAGCAGGGAGAGAGTAACTATGCAGGAAAAAGTGAAACTGGGTATTCACAATTTTTTGTTCTTACATGCATATTCCATAGCCACAAAAGAGTAATAATAAATACAGTTAATGAGGCCAGATGAGCTAGGCTGGCAAAATGAACTAGAGGTGGTGTACCACGGAAACTTATTAGGAAAAAACGGAGCATTTTCATCCCTGGCTTAAGATATCTAAATTCTTATGCGTTATCATATTTAGAGGACTGGAGGTTGTATTTCTAATTTCAATAACATCTCCTTTAAGTGTGGCCTGATCAATTATCCATCCATCTCAGGGATCTAGTATATCTAATTCTGCAGTATCACAAACAAGATACTCCTCTGTGCACACAGCCAGCATTTCCTTATTCAGTCTCTTTTTTCTACAAGTTCATGCTCTCACATCCTTTTCTGCTCTCTTTGTCCATCCTCCCCTTACTTTCTCCTCTTTCGAGACCCCTGTCAGATATTGGTACCCAGTGTCCTGACAGTTACTGTAACAGCCACATAAGTCTGACACAGAATTTTTATTAAATACTTCCATGAATTATGTTTTTAGTGTCCACTCACAGTGAGCTACAGAGAAAACTCTGCCTTTCAAAAACAAATTGCAGCCGATCAGTTTGAAAGCAGTTGTTGGCCCTAAGCCTGTTCTGGTTTGCCTGTTCACAGGATGGCTTCAGTACATGACTAGACAAAAGATTATCGCGGAGACAGCAAGGAAACCAAACAGCTTACTTTTCAGCTAGCATCTTCACAAATGTTACCACAATTAAATTTAGAAATGGAAACGGTGAGCTGCACGTTTTCTTACCAACTAGAATATATGCACATGCAGGTAAGATAAAGGGGAGCCCTTAATGGTATGAGTAAGTAAGTAAATGAGGCCAAACACATCATGAAAGAGAAAGCCAATGCTCTGTGTGAAACAGTGGAAAGGTGACCAAACTACAAAGCTCTATCTGGAGGGGAATCTAAAAGATTTGTTGGGAGCATGCTTTGTTTCTAATACATACATACATTTATATATATTTTAAACCAGCACCTGGTAGTCCCATAGCAATTCAAAGTCCCATTGTGCTAGATCCTGCCTATAAATACAGCCAGAGAAAACCCCGAGCTGGGAATTCCTGACCGTAACAGTTTATAACCTGCATAGCATTGTGCCTGTTTTACAGATTAAGATCTGAGGCACAGAGAAAACAAAGACCCAAAGATTTATGAGTGTGCTTAACATAAAATAAGTAAGTAATCCCACTGAAGTTAATAGAAAAGTTAATGTGCTTAAAGTTAAGCATGTGAGTTTTAAGAATCTTTATGGTCTTAAGGCCAAATTCACACAGGAAGTATGCAACATCGAGGCTCCAGTGTAGCACCTCAGACTGAATAATTATTAAGCAATCCTACCAATTAGGGGGGGAAAAAAAGTGTAGGATATGTATCACAAGTCCTCAGTAAAAATATCCATAATTAATATATTCTAATATTTTCAACTTGTATGTTTAGATATGTTTATGCTGCAGTTAGTATTTTGTTTAAAAAAAAAAGTCTCCGTTTCCAAATTAATTGACAAGGTCAAATCATGAAAGAAGTGCTGTGAAATGAAATGCAGTTTAAGATTAAAGTTGAGATTTCACAAGATATAAAATGGACAGAATTTCACCTTCTGTTAAAAAATAAGAAACAAAAAGCTTAAAAAGAAAAACAACCTATGAAAGTTAGTTTAAATAATGCATTTTACTTGGCAACTAGAGTCAGCTGGGAACATGCTGATTATCAGATACAATCATTCAGCTGATTAGCTGTGACTTTTCAAATGCCAGTAGATCAATTATCATGATCTTCTGCCAAAACCTTGGAAATCCATTTGAAAACAAGATATTTTATTCTTTCAATACATATTTATTCTTTTTCTTATTCAAAAAGATTTTGGGATATCATGTTGACTGGAACGGATTTTCCATTTCTAGTGTTCCTTGAATGCAACACACCTGAGTTCTGATTTTGAAGTGCTAACAGTGCAGCCAATGCCAGTGTCTTGTGCAAATGAGAGCGATAACAACAACCTCAGAAAGGATACCCAGCCTTGTTTGCCATTTACACCTCAAAAATATTTTTCCTTCAAAAACATCTTTACATTTAAAAACATGTAAAAACTCTTAAAAAAAAAGTCAGTCCCATAACATTTCTGTTGCTATTTTCAGGAATTTGCTTAAAATCCGTTTATGTTTCTGTGTCAAGAAAGGTGTTTCTCATTGTTCCTTTTTCCCCTTTCAATAGGTACCATGTCTGCTTCTGGTCACAAACTGTTTAATTTCACAATGCAATGCCTAAACCTCATGATTTTTTAGCTTAGATCTTAGGTCAAAAACTACACTCTTCCAGTCCCTCTTCACTCTATCAATCATACTCATATAGGCATGTACCTCATCATAAAAATACATCTAAAACTGCATCATTGCAAATGTCACTCCCCCAGTTTCCATCTAAGTGTTGAAGTCAGTGAACACAAATACCTTGCTTTACGGGCCGTGGTGGTAACTATTAATTATAAGGTAAATGTGACTTTCTTATTCTTGTCAAAATGCCACAGGTCATTTTACATCATGTATGATTGTATCAGTTGCATGGGTTCCAAGAAGTAGTCTTCAGGATGGAATCAGTCTGCTAGTCTTTCCTACAACACTCTTCCCCAAATGAAATTTAAATTACTTGGGATAGAGCCCAAAACGGCAAGCTCTTCCTCCAGCTTGCAAAGCGCTAGGAGAAATCTAGTCGCACTATGGGGAAGATGAAGGTAGTTGCTGTTGGCTGGTTAGTTGGTGGGAGCCTGCCTTCCTCCCTCTCTTCCCTCCTCCAGGCTAAAGCATCCGCAGGAA
>NW_009211080.1:75820-82028 GCF_000690835.1 Fulmarus glacialis
TTTCCTCACCCCTCAGCAGCAGCTTGGAAAACCCAAGAAAATGAACTGCATAGACGAAAGGGGAGAGAAAGAGTTGCATGAGTAGATGACCTGCCTACAGGAGGAATCCACCTGTATTGTTGCTAGGATGAGACAACCCATTCTGCTTTACCCATAACCCTACACGCAACAGTATGGGATGCATTGAAAAAAAAAAGAAAATTAATGAATGCAATCGATTTTCACTAAGTTGTTTAAAAATAGTATTCCCAGACAAAATTCTTTGGCCTCTTAAGAGATACTGCAGTTGTGATTTGAACAGTAAAACCCACTCAAACAGATTTTCTGTTACAAAAAAAGAATGTCTCAAAGGCCTACAGAACATTTCAGGAAGCTCAATGAAAATATTCAGACAGTAATTTTGACTTCAGGTTTTAGGGTACAAACACTGAATGAGCAGGGCTAGAAAACCAAATATGCCACTCACATGTTCTTCTCCAGGCCACACTCTGCTTTAACTTCAGGGTTTCTGCAGCTATGGCACAACATAAGCTGTCACCACACAGCAGAAAACACTACATAGCAGAAAACCATACTCTAAAACCTAAACCCAAAACGCTAACAGAACAAGGTGAGCTCTCACCATGTAAAGATGACTGCAAGTCATTCATGTTTTGGTCTAACAGCTGTGAGGGCAAGAAGCCTGATGGTGTTGGTGCCACAGATGAAGTGTTCTCCGTATCTCCAGCTGAAGAGTTCATGGTGAGATCAGCAAGTGCAACCTGTCCAAAAACAGCTGTCCATTCTTTGCTGAATTCCCCCTCGTCCAGGGAGGAAGCGTTGAGGATCTCATTCAGTAATACCATGTCATCCTTATCACCAGGTTCTGACTCCAAGGACCTCACAAACTGATCTTTTGAAGCTGTCTCAGAACAAGAGAGTCAAGATAAATAATTTTTTAGACAAAGAAAGAAAAGAAGGAACCTTTTTAAAACATCCAATCTAGGTTTTGTATGTTGAGTGAGATAGAATATTTTTGTGTGAATATTTGTTGTTTTCTCTTTTAGACCCAATTCTCTTGGACATCTGGGCTTGTACTTATGCAACAAGTAATTCCTTGGTTATCTTAGATAACTTCACTGCTGTTAAGACTCATTTCTCATTAAAAATAGTAAGTGTGCTTAAAAATCTATTAAACACCACACTAAAATCATTATATAGTCTAATATTTAAAACATCGGAGAAGACTACTTTTATGTTGCTTTTTGAAGCATTATATAAAACTGTCAAAAAAAATCAGATTGGTATAAATTGAAAATAAATAAGAGTTGGGGATTATTCTAGAATTTTGTAAGAACATACTTAAGATTACCTTTATGACCTTCTGACCAATGCTTGACTTACTGGGGTATTTCCCCATGAGAATAGGTTACTCTACATAGAGTGAGATTTCTACACTGTTCAATGCTGTAGTAACTTTTTTTTCCCTCTCTGAGGCTGCTGAGAAATAACTGGAGCCACTTTCCTTCTGATTCCCCTTGCTAGTTTTTCTAGCACCAGAACTGCAACTGAAGAAGCTTTTAGATCATTCGAGCCATTACTCCTTAAAAACAATTTTTCCTATTTTAGAAATGTTAAATAGTTATATAAAATACATGAAGCTTGTAACCAGAAATGTAATCCTTTTCTCTAGCTTACAAAATATTTGGAGAGTGAAAGAACCGTCAAGGAACCCCAAGTGTTATTTTACTTGGAAACATTTAGAGCTCCACTGTGGGAGTATGCAGAGGACAAAAATGGCGGTTAACAACGTTGATAATGTTACGTTACTGAAACCCAGATCAGTTTATCTTAATTATGCTTGTTTCGAACTTGTGGTAAAGCACAGAAACAACTTCACTTTTCCAAAGTTCAGATAGATCAGCTGAGCTCTGCGAGTTGAATACAACTTGCAAAGATGTTTTTAACCCTTCTGGGTTGGGATAAAAGATTGATAGTAGCAAAGTGGTTGCAACAGGCCATTTTATTTAAATGCAACAGCTTTCTTGGGAAAGTTACTTTTTAATAGATGTAATAATTTATAATGAAATGGCTGAAGTTGAGTCAGAGGAGGGAAAAAAAAGCACAAAACTATGTTTTAAAATAGGCTGATGAGTCAGCATACACACCTACGTACTAAGAAACAAATAAACAACACATAACGTAAGGATTTTATTCATTGCTGAAGTCTGCTCTGAGATTCAGCTCCTTTGTAATCCACATTTTTATATCCCTCTGTACTCCCCGACAGGGCCCAAAAATTAGAAATAGAAACATTACAAACATGTCAATTCTCCTCATGTTCCCACTAGACTATAAATAAAACACCACAGAAAACAATTTGTTCTCATGAATTTTCAGGCTGCCTTCCCATCTTCAGATAAACAGCAAAGAATGTTAATGTTGTCCAAGCACCTACAATTCCCCCCACCTATTCAGCAGGTGAGGCAGAGGGGTAAATCCTTCTGTAGGGGAAAGACACTTGCTATTTTCAAAGGCCCTTAAGAACTCTGATGTCTACAGAGCATCACCATCTCCAACCTGCTTTCAGGAGGCCCCTGCATGAACTTGGAAAGTTTACAAGGGGAGATGCAAAGAGAGCATCATTAGTAATAGACCGCCAACACTGTACCTAACCACACAGGACATTTACTATAATGGAACAAAGGCTTTGCAGCAAAACATCTCAGAGCAAAGCTCTACTTCATCTGGGTATCCCACTGCAGTAGTCCCATTTTCACTGAGGGAGAAAGTACAACATATAGCTTTACATCTGAAGAGCAGTTAGGTCTTGCTGTAGTGCGTATGACCACCAGACATCAGAGGACTGACACATTTCTTGTCTCAGCAGTCTTTCTGATCTTCCTGCGGGGTTGACGCACCCGTGGGTGGGGAGGATAGAGTGGTGCTTATGCTCAGGCTGCCTCGAGTAAGCACCAGTAAGTTCTACTCTTGTTTGCAATAAAGGTTATCTTGAAACCAGTCTTGCTTATCGAGATATTACTCATGTGGTATCTCTGCTAGATTACTAGAATAATATGGACTTAATCTACTACTACTTCTTTTCCGGTTTCTCTGTTTTCACTGCCCATTTTCACAGTCAAAATCCTTTTTTTGTCTGCACATGCTGCCCCTAACCTTATAAATGTCCATGAAAAAAACCCCAAAACTCCCAATAGAACACTGAAAAAATGATGTCACTATATTCTTTTTTGTAGTTTGAAAAAGCCTCTAGCAGTGCTCATACTCCTTTGCAAACATGGCTTGTTTTGCTGGTATTTAAAAAAATTAAATGCAAAGAGAAACTAAAAATATTTACAATGATACATGACAGGAAACACAGGATAAAGACTTCCTTCTGAAACACACACAGAAGTGTACCTCTAACTATACTGCTGCACTTCAAATACAGTATTCATTAGCCTAAAGCTAGTTAGTGTGTAAAATTAGGGTAAATGGCTGATAGTGTAACATTAACATAACCATCCTTATCTGATGCAGCTGCCCCACAACTGCTTTCGTATTGATTTAACTATTTGACTAAAGAAAAAAAAATAGCCTTCTAACTGACATAGCTAAACTTGTATGACCAATAATTGTATGCATTATCTCCACTAAGAAGGTCCAACAAGGAATGGAACTGAGTAAGGAGAAAACCAGAAATAAAAAGGCCACTATCAGACATACACTGACCTCTTTTATTAACCACAGAAAAGAAGTTATCACTACCTTATCTATCCACACATTAGGGCTGCCTTCTGCACAGGCAGCTGAGGAACTTTCCCTGTTTCTGCCTTCATGGGTGATTCCCCACATGGGTAATTTCTCCACAGTGCAAGAGACTGCCCGTGGCAAATCCAAAGTCAAGGTGTTTGCAAATGTTCTCTTCCTTTAAGGCAGTGCCTTAAATAACCCCAAATTACACGCTCAGTCTGACTGACTAAACCACACAAAGGGATTTTTTTCTTTGCAAACTTGCTTTTTGAGTTGCCACAATTATTTTTGTTGTTGTTGAAGTTTTTTTTACTCATTCTTCTGAGACACATGAGTGAAAAGCAAGTAAGAAATTATAGGCAATACTCTTACTGCATATGAAAACTCAGTATCAGATCTTTCATATGTTACATGGTAAACATGTAACATATTTTTCCTTTTTTCCCTTTGGAAATAAACAGCAGATCCCCTTGAGCTGCCCAGCTGATCTAACAAAAGCATAAAGACAGGAGTAGAGCCTGGAATGAAGGATTGCTTTCTCATATGCGTATGAGAACAACACAGCAGATTTAATTAACTACCTGGCTGAAAGAAGTCACCAGTTCTTATATGATTTTGAAAGGACTAAATAATTTGTTTCTGATACGTACATTTCTGGTATAAAACCTTGTGGTTACTAGTGTATTGCCAAGGGTTGTGATACAACAAAAATAAAAGTTTGTGAAATGTTATACGAGGGGTAAGGTTTACACTGGAACCTACTCCACTGGGGCAGATATGATATAGTCTGGTATACCTAACCCTGAATCACCTGTTATGATGCGTTTTATCCCCAGTAAGGTTTACTTCACATTGTAACATCAGGAATAGTGCCTCTGCACATAGATGAAGTTGAGTTTCCTTTAACACTGTTTAAATACTGAAGCTGAATAATTTCATTCAACCTTTCAGATTATGAAAACAATTAAGATCTAAGATTAAAATTATACTTGGTGCCTGTAATTGAGAAGCAGATGAAACAGATATGCACAAACGTTTCATACCATTTTCTTCAGGTTGCAGATCTAATAAGTCATCTATGGCACCTAAGAGCAAAAAAAAAAAAAAGAAAAAAGAAAAAAAAGAAAAGCAACAAAGAACAAAGGGAGGTTCGCAGTATACTGACAATCAGTATGTACACATCTAAAGGCAGTTTTCTTAAGTCTCTTCACCTGAGTTCTGCTTGTGGTTACAATTTCCTTGTAAGGTGGGAATGACATCCTTGCCATCGTCAGCTGTAATCAAGATCCGTAAACATGTCAAATTACACTTGGCACAAGACCATGCTTATAAACAATGTCACTATAAGATCACATGCAACAGTTGTTGGTATTCATGTTTAAAATGAACCTGGTCACAATGGATGAAAGACCCAAGCTATGAGCATTTCTAAGAAGTGAGGAAAATTTCTGAATAATAATCTGGGGGGGGGATCTTCCTTTGAATCACCGCCTGACACACTAGCCCATTTCCAGGCTGAGTGCACCCAACTGAGGCAAGAATCAGACAGGTCTCTGCTGTACTCCAGAAGCAGAGACACTTCTTTTAGAAGCTAGTACTTACACAGGAGAGAGCACAAAAGTGCCCAGAACCTCATCACTCCCTAAATCGCCTTCCTTGACAATATGTTCTTCCTCATGACACCAACTCTGGGAATGGGGAAAAGTAATCTTCCCCCAAAGCACCCCAGGTCAGGATATAAGCAATAGCACCTCTTCCCCTGCAGGAAAATAAATGGGCTAAAACCAACAGGAGGGAAAACGTACAGGTGAAGTTTATAGGCTATCAGAGGTGAAAAAACACCACCGCACCCCAACTGTAACTACCTTAAGTTCTGAGCAAGTTTCTTAGACTAGACGTGGAGTCAAAACAATCATCTATCAGTGAAAAGAAAGACACTACCCTCAGGTGATTAATCCCATTTAAGATATGTAGCAAAACAGGAGGGATAAGTTACCTGCTGAACATGCCTTTCTCTCCCCATTAACTGTTGAGGAAATCTAGCTTCTAGACAAGTAAGTCTGTAGCTCTAAAGGCAAATGAAGGGGTCGGTCACAGTATTGCAAGAACTGGAAGGCAGATCTGCTGGAAGCCTCAAACTTGAGGCTGGAAAGAAGAAATAAAATTCTCTATAGGGGAATAAAAATTGAATGCCAAACCCTTTCAAGAGAAACTTCAAGGTGTGTTCAGAACTAAATGAAACAGAACAGCTTGCTGTTTGAATCATATTATTTTAACAAAGCTTTGCTAGGACAATGACAGAAATGTGCTACTAGCACTAGAATCAGCTGGTCATTTAAGGACCCATGATCACATCTGATTACACTCTATATAGATGTAAATAGGCATAAACACACATGGACAAATATACATGATGCTTCCATAAAAGGAAGCAGGCTCACTAGAGTAGAGCCTGGGGGTGGCACACCAATGCCGG
>NW_009211081.1:0-18436 GCF_000690835.1 Fulmarus glacialis
CGGGGGACTGCCATCGCTCGCTCCAGACCTGAAGGCACCCGGGTGTTGCAGAGCTCCCCCACGAGCAATCGCCCTCCTGGGGCATCCCCGTGCCCCGAGATGCTCGCCCCGCGGCCGGGCTGCCCCCAGCGCCGCTGGAGGAGACGCCAACGTTGAAGGGTATTTTTAACATCACCTTGGTAAAATGTAAAGGCTAAAAATCTCTTGGCAGACAGAGAGCTATTCTTCTCTTTCTGATGAAGAAACTATTTCCTTGTACATCTGGTTCATATTTTTCTTTAGGTTTCTGCCAGAAACAATTCTGAAAACAAAACGCAGAGCCGAGCAGAGTGAATGTATACATTCCTGAAGGATTCCTTCACCGCTCCTCTCCAACCCAAACCTACCAGTCCTCCTTACAAACCTTCTTTTTTTTTTTTCTTTTTCATTTTTCATTTCTTTTTAATTAGTTTTCTTTTTGAAATGTGAAAACATATGGCCTGATTAGCTCTGGAACACTGCTGCCTGCATCGTATAAAATGATCTACATTTAGAAAATAATTACAGCGAATAGGACAAGAAAAATACTTCATCGCAGAAAATGTTTTTTTTTTCCTAATTGTTTAAGCCTATTATCTCTCCAGTCAGATTTGTCTGGAAAGCTTTATTAATGACTGCGTGACACGAGCCTTGTGCTGGGGCCTTGCAGCTGAGAGATGTTGCGTTTTTCTTCGAAATCCAGGTTTCGGACTAGAAAAGGGGAAGCGGCAGCGAGCGGTGTTTGAGGCCGTGTTTGGCTGCACGCATCCTGCTTTTGTCCGCTGCCGCTGAATGTATGTGGGCAAATGGCCAGGGTGGCTTTGCTTTTGTAAAGCTCGGTGGGTAGGGCTGTGAAAAAAAAGAAAAAAAAAAAAGAAAAAGAAAAAGAAAAAAAAAAACCCAAGGGAGAGCGATATCCCAATCCTGGTCTTCCTAAGCCCCAGTAATTGGGAGGGAGGGGATGGGAAGGTTACGGGTGGGGGCACCCGAAGGCTGCCCGTACCACCTGTGAGATGGATGGCACCCACAGTGTTGTCATAGCACCAAACTCCTGCTCCCGTATCTGCCGCTGAGGAAGCGTGGCAGCTGAAAACCATTGGCTTTACCTAATTGGGAACAGAGGTGATACGTTAAGAAGGAAATGTGTAGCCCCAAATTATTTATGTTCCTAGTGGGAGTAGTGCAGTTGCTGCTTGACAGTCAGCCTCTGCTCCCTCGCCGAGGTATCCAAGCGATGCCTGAGCTGGAAGACCATGCATTTTGCAGGTAATGCTGTGGAAATGTTTGCAAACATTTTATTGAGAGAGAGGTTTGTGTTGTTGCTGTTTTATCTTTTAAAAAAAAATCAGGGTTGGGAGTAGGACCCCCTTTACCTCCTCCACAAATTTCTCTAGGCTTTTATTTCTAGCTTGGTGAGGCTGCGGTTTCAGGTGAGGACAGAAGAGGGTGAGTGGTGGCTGGGGGATGACCTGCAAACCATTCAGTATGTCTTGACTAGCTTTTTAACCCGATATAGACATTTATTCCAATGCCTGTGCAAGCGCAGGGAGTCCTGTTCGCAGCAGAAATGGGGTGGCCCTGGCTCTGAAGGGGGGGACACCTCTGCTTGGATGCTGCATGAGCTGCCGTGTGGGGCTGCGAGAGGAGGGACGTGGTTTCTGGCAGGGTTATGAACCAGAGCCTGCTGCCGTCCCTGCAGAGAGTTGCTTGCTTTCACTCCAATAATTGCTGCTTGCTTGGAAATGCTCCTGCTAAAAGACCAAAATGACTGATTACAAAAATTGGAAAGGATTAAAATCTCTAAAACAATGCAAAGGGAAGAAAATAGATGAGCTAGCGAGGGAATGGGCTTATCACTTCTTGAGCAAACAAACAAGTGAAAGCTAATTTTCTGAGCCAGCAAATGAAAGATTAATGAACCAACCCACGATTAACCCTTCATCACAAGCTCACCTACTCTGGGTAACTGCTCTGTGTGGCTATTGCTCTGTTTCACATTGGAATAAAGACACAGTTTGATGATCATAAATCTGCTGCTCAGGTTGTATTTCAAAGGGCTTTGACGTAGCAGGTATATCTGGGGAAGGAAGAAAACATGGTTTAAAGATGTTCCAGATGTACAGTATTTGGGATGTGGTGTTGTTTCAAGAGCCACCCTTTGTGTATCTCTCCCAGCATGGCAATAAACTAGCCTCCTTGACATAGGCACAACATATTTTAAAATATGAACTTGTCTTTTTACTGCATTTTGTTAAGTGATTAATTTGCCTTATATTAACTTAAAATGAGCTCATTAAAAGATTTCTTTTTTTCTTTGAAAGCACTGCTCATTATACTATCATTTTAAGTAATTAAATCAGAATAAATGGCTCTGTGAAGCTATTTTAATGTAACATCTAATTATATCTGACCTAGATGCTGAACTATAATCATTAACTACATGAACTGTGTAATGTTCTGCAGACTCTTTAATAATTTATACAGGCTGAATTCAGCTGCGTGGAGTTGTAAGCTGAAGCCGTTAGATGCCATGCACCTGTAGTGGGTGTGGGACAGCTGATGGGAGTTTGCTTGTCGGGCTGTTGCCAGCCTTGCCTTGGTTCCGGAGGGTTTTCCCTGCGGAGCTGTGCTGGCTGCAGGCTCAGTTCGACCTGGCTGGGGTCGCTCCTCCTCTGTTTTGTGCGTGTGGATCGAGCATGTGTGTCTCGGCACATGGGTGGTTTGAGGTTTTCTTCTGTAGGACGCTCTAGTCAAGGTAACATATTTATACCACGTTCATTTAAATTGTGTTAGACTAACTTAAATGTTTTCACCTGAGTGGCCAGACTCGGTTACAAGAAGCTTTGGCTTTTGCTGTGTTAAATTGTAGTCTTGCTGTTTGCCTTCTATGGAGGCTCAGTCCGTGCTTTCATTTTAAACAAATTTTTCTGATCTATTTGCATCTAGCTTCCAGACTCACGTTCCCTGAAAGACTCGCTCAAGTTAGATTTACTGTTGAAAATAAGTTTGTCTGGGGAAGGAAAAATTGGCTTGCAGGAGTTTTAACCTTTCCCTAACTCAAACGAAAAAGCGAGGGGCTGGATGCTGCCGTTGCAATAGATGGTCCATCCATCTTCTGTGCAACGCTGATGGGCTCGATGCCTTGTGGCAAGGGAACAGAAGTACCATGTTGTAGCATATCCAAAAATTGCTGGTGCCACCTATTGGTGGAAAGCTGCAGATTATAACGTGATTAATGTGTCTTATTATGCCCTCTGCATATCATTCCCCAGCTGACAGGTAGGTCGAACCTGTTTTACTGTTAGTTTTAATATCAGTTTCCGTTGGCAAACATGGTTTGCATTCCTCGTGTATCTTGGGCGTGATTTGCAAACAAGCGGGTTTGCTGCGGGCAGGCAGCTGCCAGCGGACACGTGTAGCCCCGGGGAAGCGTGCGCAGAGAGGGCAGGCAGGCAGACCCCCTCCCCGAGAGCAGGGGAGGGCAGACCTGAAAGCCAGGCTTGTGTAAATGGTGCCACTGGATGTGTCAATAAACCCACTCGGCTTAGGATAAATGTTGGGTATTCCTATAGCATCGGCCACAGGCGCAAGTCGGGATGTGGAGGGAGAGGTGGTGTGGCATGTAACTTATGGGTGGTGGTGGAGTGCTGCTTTGGGGGCCTCCTTGCTCCACCTGGAGCCCCACACGCTGAGCACGGAGATGGATAATTTCACCAAGCAAAGGAGACACGGGTACGGATGCAAAGGCTTTGCTGCTACGTGGATTTTTCCAGCCTCGGGGGATTTTTCCAGCCTTGCAAGGGAGGTGAGGGAGAGCTGAATCCCTGCCGAGCACCCTGCTTCCTGCTGCCTTGTTGCAGGAGACCTTTAGCCAAGCCCTGATAGACAACAAAAAGCCCCGCTGGCCTCCTGCCTGGTATGCTTAAGCAGTTTTATAGCTGTCATATAGAACAGCCCTATATTAGCATCAGGTTTAATACTCCCGGGAAACATCCAGCCACAGTACTGACATCATGGACTAAAGGCTCCAAAGGTTCACTTGCTTAAATGGCTATTTGTAATACAGTCTTTTAATAAAATCTCATTAAAGGAGAGCTCCTGCCCGAGCCTGGTTCCTGAGGTTGCTGGAACAGAGCACCAAAGTCCAGCCTCACGAGCTGCTTCAGGAGGCGGGGGGGAGTAAACGGGCCCCTGCAAGGACCCGGTTAGGGCTGGAGAGAAACGCCTGGCACTTGTCCGTGTTGCTCTTGTCCAGACCCAGAGGAGTAAAAGGGCTTTGTAGAAAGCAGAGCCTGGGATGAGCAGTGAAGAGGGAAAGGGTGAGAGATGCTCCCGGCTATTGCACAGGGACCAGCCGGCTGGGAAGGACTGGTGGGAGACAAGAAGGGCTCAGACTCGTCTCCAGCTTTCCCTCCCCACCACAAGCTCCTAAATGCCGATTACTTCAGCCCCTAAGCCAGGGGCAGAGGATGCAGGTTGCTCCTGAGTTAAGATGCCGGGAGGCTGGTGCTCCCAGGGCTTTCTTTACATTTTCTGTCACAGTTTGGCTGAACCTTTTTTTACTGTATGCTTGAAGAATAATCTGAATTCCAGGGAAGACTTTTCTAAACGCTTGTCTCCTCTGTAATTTTTCTGTCATGCCATAGAGAGGAGCTGCTTGAAAGACTTCCACAAAGAAATTATTCTCTACTTCAATCCTAGGTTTTTTTCGTGGTTTTTTTTTTTAATACCTAAAAAATTACTCTTTGATGTGAAAATTATATGCACTTAGAGATATGCTAATATGAAAATGATTGGCGAAACGTTGCACATGGAGAACAGCTCATTTCTAAGCACTCTCCTTCACCACCTGCATCTCCAACAACCTCAGTCCCATCCTTCCACACACAGCTCTCCATCTAAAGCCATGTTATTTACGTTGTAAAAGCTACTCCTCTTTTACATAGGTTCAGAAGCAGATCCTTTGTGTTTGTATTAGGGGACTTTTTTCCTTCTTTTCCAAGTGAAGGATTTAATGCCTGTTCTGTGGTTTTGTCAGAAAGACGGTGGTGAGGTTCCTGCGCAGGAGATGCTTAAGGACTAACAGTGCTTTCCCGGACTGGACTTGGGCTGTGCACCCACCCCAAAGCCATCACTGATCATGGCAGAGCTAAAGCTTCTTGGCAGATCCTCCTGATCCTTAGTGCTAGAAGTGGTCCCCAGCCCCCCTGCTTTAGGTTTTACACAGATTAAACACTTGCTGCTGACTGAACGAAAACTGCCTCACTGATTTTGAGGGGATACAGCATGTTCTGATGTTTTGCCTGTAGTTCTTTACATATGCGAAATGAGATAAGCCGGGGAAAAAAGGATGGTTGTAGAGTAAAAGCCAGGATTGTATCTTCATGTTTTCTTTCCTTGCTGGCTTCAAAAGCAGAATTTGGAGTCAACAAAGGCAGAGCTGGTATCATCACAGCTAAGGATGATTTTGTTTATAGCGGATGCCCTGCTGTGTGCCCAGTGTGCCGGCAGAGATAGGAAGAGCTCTTACAGAAAGCCTGAAAAGCAGGAGACGTGTTTTGTCTGTGAAGCAGGATGATGGCTACCAAGTGCTAAGGTTTAACGTGCCTCTGCTGTCATCCTCTGCTCCTGTAGTGTCCTGATTGCTCGTGGTTAGTTCCTTGCGACTGCAGTCCCGGCGGCATTGCCGGCTGATGTCAGGGCAGCAGCTCCTCCTGCAGTGGGGTGACGCTCGGTGCCATTAACACAGAGCTCGGAGCAACTGCGGTTTCTGTTCAGACACCAACACGGTGGTAAACTTAAAACTTCCAGTGAGCACCTTCCGCCTGTGCTCACAGTCTGAAACGGGCAGGGAAGGCATCCTTTCAGTGATTAGCTCTAATTGCCCCGCTGGGGAATAGCCTGACTTTCTTTATTAGCGGTTTTCCAGGTGGCATTCTTGGTAGATAACATGGCTTCCCGCTGTTAGGGTAAGGCCAAGGCTGCTGTCGCAGCCTTAGCTTGTGTTGCCGTCCCTAGTTGTGCTTTCTCGGTGTGCCCCTTTCCTGGCTGACCCCGTGGGGAGCCCTCCTGCACCCCACTGTCTTCCCGGGATGCCCTTCCCATGTGTGGGTGACCAGCAGCCTCCAGCACATCCCAGTTTCCTGGAAATCCTTCTCCTTGTGTTGTCTTTCCGCTGCTGGTGGGGTCTGGGGGAAGGGGGACACGCTCTTCTTGTGTCTTCCTTTTCCTGCTTGTTTCTCCAAATGGCCATCGGTTGAACCACAGGTAGTCACGCTGGGGGAAAAAAACCTCAAAACCAGCCTGATATATTGAGTTTCCAACTGTTTTACAGGGCTGCTCCAAATCCATTGGTTGCATTAATCAATTAAACCAACTTCGATGGTTTCACTCCCTAGAGTTTACACCTAAATTTCACCAAAACTTGCAAATCCCACGTCATATCTGTTGCCTTTACTCATGTATTATTTGGTTCCAGATTTTTCGCTAAATGAGAGCAGCATTAAAAATATCCATAAAATCTAAAACATACGTTACAAGAGGTGCAGTACATATGGCACCTAAGAAAGTCTGAACACGAGACACCCATCACACCTGCTCAAAGGAAAGCTGCTACCCAGCCCTGTAGGACTGGTGACTGATGCTCAGAGTTACGTTACACACTCATCCGAGTCCAGCAAAAGTTGAAATCTGGTATTTTGGGGTGGAGCCACTCTTCATGCCTGGTTTCCATTGGAAACTTGCTCCACGCTCGTTTTGTTTCTGGCAGAAGCACAGTGGGCTCTCTGTCTGCTCGGGCCCTGGTCCTGCGGTACGGTTCAGATCCCTAGCCTGCAGCTTGGGTTTTGGTTTGCATCAGTGTTAAACAGATCGTTTAATCTAAAACTTGCATGCAAATTTGAGAGCTTGGGTATAGGCAAAAATTTTCTGCTTTCAGTCCTAAATTCAAATCATTTGGAGGCACATGGGCAACATTTTAACTTTGCCAATGGGCAAACAAGCAGGTGAGATTTCCCTGCTAGCAAGGCCAGCTTTGAACGGGCTGGGCTTATTTGGGGGGTAAATAACATCCTAGTGTAAGGCACTGGAGAAACAAGCCTTATCTATGAAGCCTTATATTAAATAAATCAGTTGTAACAAGCTCTGACTTTCCCAAAAATGCACCAAACTACGAAGCATGTTTGCATAGGGTTGCAGGAGTGCTTTTGAAAGTTTAGTGTTAGCTGTCGCGTGTAAGCAGTTTTGATCCTAGGATGCTTGGGTTTCACCTGGGAATGGAGATATTCTGGCTCTAGGGAGGCTGTTAGAAGAATGATATTTTAAATGTCTAAGATGTGTGTGTTGTAAGTGTATTTAAAACTGTAGGTTCTTGCAGCCTGGTACCTGTGCAGCAATGAATCAAAATAAATAAATGCAAATGTCCAGAAGAACAAAAGGAACATTAAATAGATAGTACCCTCATCACTGGGAAACAGCAAAGTTTCAGAGTCCATAAATAAATCCTCCTAATCTAATAAATGTTCTGGAGATAACTGGAAGAAGTACCTAAATGGTCACTTGGTTGTAAGGGAGCATATTTCACTTTTGCCTAGCAAAAGGACTTGGAGCCTCTGCAGTTGAGTTGATTCATAGCCCTTTGTAATGTCCCGGTTTTCCCCAATCGCAGCAGGTTTCATGCAGCAAGTACTACAGTATGTCAATGTCTAGTTAATATTTTAAGGAGAACAGAGAACAACCAGATCGTAGTTTGCTGATTTTTTTTTTTTTTCTTTTTCTTTCTTGTTTTTTAGGAAATGGGCTACTGATAAGAGTAGAAGCCTGGACAGAAATGACTGCTTGATGTGCTAATCTCCTGAGAAGATGCAACTTCTTTTGAACTCACCAGGAGGAGAAGAACCGGGGAGGTGAGTCACGGCTCGGCAGCGCGGGCGGTGAATGGATGGTCTGAACGCGCGCCAGGACGGAGCAAACAATACGAGCTCCTGTGGGGCTCCAGCTGAAACGCTGGGCCAAACTGGTGTAAACTGCCTGTGGTTTTGCTGCTTGGTAAGGTTCCGATCTGGAAAACTGTGCAGGAAAACTGGAAAGGTTTGGTTTGAGCATCCCTTTTATGTTGGGAGTTTCTTCTAGTCTTTCTACCTGTAACCAGCACAACCTGCGTTACTGTATTTCACAAAACCCCGAGAATCCTCGCGGTGTGCCGGGACAGATGGTAACAGCCCGTTTCCACCCGGATCGTGCCGAGAGGGTCTGGTGTACTCCGCTCCCTTCGCAGTTTCCCCCTTGCTCAGCATCCTTTCTGCTCGCCGGTGGCCACCTCCGATGCCAGAGTCAGCCTGGCCGAGGTGCGCAGCTCTATCGCTGAGAAACACGGACGCTGCTCCTGTGCTTTTTCATCCGAAACCTGCCAGAAGCCCCGTGGGCTGGATGCTGGTAGGGAGGAAGGATGTGTGGGGTGGTTTTGTTTTGTTTGGGTTCTTTTTATGCTGAGCTGAAGGAAAGAAGGCTAAATTCGGTGTATGGTCTGTGTCGTCATCCATGAGGATATCCTCTCAGGAATCTATGTCTGTTCTGGCCTCAGCGTTTATCCACGGAAGGATGGTTCCCGGTGTCTCTTTAGGAGGATGTGTTTCGGTTGTGTGAAGAGCAGCATGCAGTGCACATCTAGTGCCTTCACCCGTTACCGAATTTGCCATTGGTGTGCTGTAAGGACCGTACCTCCTGCCGCTGCCTCTGTGCTCCTTTCTGGACACAACTCGCCTAAGAACGTGCTTGGCTGAGTGATTAGAGGGGGGAAAAATCAGCAGAAAGGGCTGTCTGGTGTGTAGCAGGAATAAGGACGCGTTGTGTCCCCCCTTGCAGGGGGAAGGAGCCCGTTGGGGACGGAGGGAGGTGGCTGACAAGGGACTTGCTTGGCAGAGCTCTCCAGCTTGAGGGGGACCTACGCTGGTCTGGGCTCTGCTGCTTCGCTGCGCGTACTGCCGGGTTTCAAAGATGTCTGTGTTTAACGTTCATGCTGTGCTCTGAAGTTAGCTGTGTCTGAACCGACGATACTCCTTAGAAGTCTATATTAAGCAACATTAAAAGCCGAAACCAGCTGCTCAGGCATGTACTTTGATAGATTTTCTGACCGTGAGTAGCATAACATACAGCAGGAAAAAAAGTCTCAGCCTTGGCTGATTTTTTCCCCCTTCACTCCAAGCGTGTTTTGTGCCATGAGCGATAGGGACGGTGGGGCTGAGACGAGCTCGTGCAGACGCCGACCTGCAGCAGCTCTATGTGAACGCAAAAACTTCCATTAACCCCTCCTGATTGCCTTGCATCAACAGCAGATACATGGCTCATGCCATCCCTTATGTGGCAGATCTAAATGGGGAACTTGGAGAAAGGGTATGGTTGGATAAAAATTACAGGCTAGAGAGGTAAAGTTACAGATCCTTTTATTCCTTGCAGCTAGATACTGTTGATTATCTTATTTGTAGTTATTTTGAACTTATTTTGGTAGAAGCGACACACGCTCTTTCTATAGATTCTGCCTTTCTCTAAGTAACAGTCAAAGGCGTGATGACACGTACCTGTGTAAACGCAATTTAACAGTATTCTAGAATACTATTGGTAATTTAGGTGTTTTTTTTAAATACAGGGTGGAGGAAAGTCTTTTTTCCTTAAAGAACTCAAGCGCACAAACAAAATTATGTGATTTTAGAGCAGCAATGCTTTTTCAGGGCTGTTTGTTACAGTCAAATCTTGCTCCAGCATTGGTGGGGGGAGTTTGGGAGCTGGGCACCTGGAAAAGGCATTGGCGCGGAGACCAGCTGAGATAAGTGAGAAATTGTGAGGTGTTGGTTTTGGCAGGGCTATCCTGTGGTCTGCAGGGCTTTTCAGAGCCTGTATTTCCATTTTATTTTGGGGGGGCCTGTCACTGGGTGAATACCTTAAACCCGGAGATCCCGTTTCACATGCAGCCTGTTGTCAGGGCTACCAAGAGCTGCAGATGTGCGTGTGTGAGAAATTCTCGGTAAACAACTAGAGATTTTAGGCAGAGGATTTTAGGAGCGTCGCATCCCCTTATTGCACACTTGTCACCTTCTGCCGGTGCAGTGGTGCAGGTATCACCCCACCAAGTATTGCTGGCTGGAGCAGGGGTGATTTATGGTAAGCGGGTGACCAGCCAGCTGCTTCAGGCATGCTTGCTCGGGAAGGTGGGACTGCCTTTCTGCAGGGTGCCGTCTCTGCAGCACTGGGATCGCCATCAAATGCAGATTTCATGCCTGGTTGCAGTCCCTTGCGTGTCCCGAGGGCACCGGCTGGCATCACGGCTCCCTGTCCGTGCTGTCACAGCCACCCCTCCATGCACGCAGCCGCTGGTGGGCTTGGCAATACGGGGTACCCAACCTGGTTTGATCTTCTGCCTCCTGCCAAAGGGCCCCTTTTCCCTTCACACACCACGCGGAATCCTGCATTTAGCTCTTTGCTTTCTCAGCCTTTCAGTGTAGAAGTGGTAACATCTGGTGAAGTACCAAAAGGGGAATAGCACTTGCAGGAGATCATCAGGAAAAGGATGAAACTCCGGGTTTACCGAGTAGGAGCCTGTAGCTAATTCCCTTATTTCAATTGGTATTTTCTGAGTAGGTGATAATCAGTGGGCCTTTACAGCTTAATTAAAGGGCTTTGTAAAGAAAATGATGTGGAGAATATGCAGCCTGGGAGAGCAGTGGGTAGGAGATGCTTGTTGGTGTCCATGCGGTTTTAATCTGGTTTGACAGTCTGTCTCGGTGGGAGTAAATGGGGGAAGCAAGGTCCACTCCTGGGGAAACAACTTTGGCCCTTTCTCCAGCTGGTTTGGGGAAGGGGGGGGTTTGGAAGGTGTAAAGTGGGTAAGACACTACATCATCACTTAACTGGGAAAGATTCAACTGGTACTGGAGAAGTTAACTGCACTTGTGCTGCTCCTACCAGTACAGTGGGAAACAAGGTTACATCATCTTCAAATATTAATGTGTGACCTCCAGATGATGCTTCAGAAACGTACACTGATGCTCTTCATCTTTCCTTAAAATCCATGTGAGCTTTGCCACTACCTTCTATAAGAAAAAGATGATATTCCAAGATCGCCGATTTAAGAAATTCTCAGTGGTAGTACTACAAAATGAGATTTTTTTTTTTTAAAGCTGTAACTATTGCAAGACTCAAACTTGGTTTTGAGGAGGCTTCTTTGGTGATGCTTATCTTTCTGCATTTGAAAAACTTAACACTGATTAATTCTGAGCTTGCTTTCCATAGTGCCTGTTACCATTTTTGCAGTCTCTCTCCAGAGGGACTTGGCCCTTTGGGTTGAGTCTTCCTCGGTACAATTTTAATTCTTTAAACTTCCAACATCCCTACTAATCATTTATCTGGTAAATGGTCTAGGTCCAGAGGCGAAATTGAGAAAGAGCCTACGTACAGGAAGATAGACCTTTGTAAGAGGAAAGCTTTATCTCCCAGAGTGGAACCACGTTATCCATCTTCAATCTTCAGTCCGTGTTTGGGACCTAGGTGAATATAGCAGCGCTAGTAATTAGTGTGTACCAGACAAGGAGGATCACTTGACACTAAGCTTTTACATCAAGATTGCAGGAAGCGTGCCTGGACTCTCAGCATGAGTGTGATCAGATCCATATGAGGACAGGGATATCAAATTCCCCATCTCCCCTCAAAAATGTTGTGATTAATCACGCTGAGAGTTGCAATTAGACCAAATAAAAGCAGCATGTTAAAGAAGCAAAGAAGGAGGTGATGTGAATGTTATTAACGAGCGGGAGTTTTTGGCTTCGTAGTGTTTTTCAGCAGAGCTTGCTTGAAATGTGTCAAACGAATAGAACCAAGATAAATGTAAAATCAGCTGGCTGCACATTACCCATGAGGATTTGAAATGAGTGTTGAGGAGAGGGAGAAAGATCGTAATTACCCAAAGGAAAAGGACTAAATCTATGGAGTGAAATAGTTATTAATGTTAATTGTGGCCATCAGTGCACAGATGCAGAAGGCAATGCCATGTGAGTTTTTTTCATGCACACCGTACCGGAGGATGGTTGATGGCAGGGGGTGGGCATTTACGTCCTTCTTAAAGGAGACGGGTCCATCAGACTCCTTCCAAATGTGAGTCCCTGGTAGAGGGGAGGTGTACAGGGAGGTGGGAGATGACGGAGGGGATGAACCATCAGCCATTAGTACAGCACAATATTTGCAAAAAAACATCCCAAACTTAGCTTGTCCTGTATTCATCTGCTCTTCTGAAGGTCTTCCATCAGCAGAATGATACATCGCTGATTATGATCTACTGTAGCTTAATTAAGCTATCGTACAACACCTACTTGCTTGAACTTTGACAGCAACACTTAATCTGACTTTCTCTGCTGCCTCTTCTGTTGGTTATAATAATCCTTGTATTGTGCGGGTTTTATGTTGGTTCTTTCCAGCATGTTTATGGCTATACAGCTTTCCTTATCTGTTTTTTTGTGCTGTGTACTTGCAGAGATTTATGGGCTGAAGTATTAGATGCAGAGCAGAAAAGGGGGAAACAGAGCTAAAGCCATTAAAATCCTGGAATCTGAGCACTGAAGGAATTAAGACTCTTAAAGAAATGAGAGGAAAACCTGAACTAGAACCTGTATGTGAAATCCCTGTGCTCTGGCCTCTGAAAAAGAGCAGGCTGGGACTGACTGGATGGCAGGCTGAAGAAATTAAGAGGCTGACAGAAGGGGACTATGCAAGAGCTGCTCGCAGTCCTCTGGCTGTTACTGGCTCTACATGTGCTTGTAGAGTTGGGTTTTGAGGGGTGCAATTAAGAATTTAAAATTTGAGCTCCTGCACAGCACAGGCTGCAGGACCCGATACATGTGGTGATACCCCCACCACGGTGGTTGGTGGGAGAGCCCCGTGCGGCCTCCATGGCTATGCAGTGGTGATGTGTTAGCAAGTGGTACCTCGCCTCTTGCTTGCCCTCAGATGGCCTTAGGGTGGGGGAAGCGGAGCATCACACACCACGGCTGGCCACCGCCCCCCGTGCTGTCCAGTGTCTCCATGCTGTACAGCCAACGTGGGCAATGGGAGTCCTCCTCCCTTGTTAAGTGCACAGCAGCGTGCAATATGACCAGGCATCTCCAGATGCTTGGACAGTCAAATGCTGCAGATGGTTAAGCTGGAATTTGGAGGGCGTGTTACTGCTGCGGGTGAGTTGGTGCTGAAAACTGAAGGGACTGGTTCTGTGGGGCCAGACCCATGGCTTTGTGCTGGGTTTTGCAAGGCTGAAGTTCTGTCTTGGACAAAAGGTTTAGGCTTAACCTATCTCGCCCACTGGTATGGAGTATTGCTGGCTGACAAAATTGCTTCTGACTGGGCACTTGCAGAGGAGCAAACCCGCTCTGGTATTTGAGGATGAGCTGTGCTGCTGCCCTGCCCCAACTGCCTCGGTCGTTGTTCAGGGCTGGCTCTCAGGAGACTCCTTGCCTGCTTTTACATCCCCTTTGCCTCATCCACGTGAGTGGCTTCCTCCTGCTTCCTCGGCCTCCAGGTCAGGTCAGCTGCTCTTGGTCTAATGGGGTTTTTGTCATATTTATTAGGTGTTTGCGTATATCTTACCACTCAGCCTTTGAAGCTGTTCTCTCTCGTACCTGAGTCTACTTCATTCATCTGCACGGTTATTGGTTGTATTCAAGTATTATGTGGATCTGAACGGTGTAGTTATTAATTTAGGCTTTGGGCTTTTTTTTATGGGGCTTTAAAAATAAACTCGGATATTGCAGAATATTGAGGAAAGCAAGGGCTGAGTATGCCAGCTCATGACCCCTTCCCAGCCAGGCTGAGTTGGCAAAAGTCTTCTAACTACAGAGAACAAGTCATCTGCGCTGGTCTCCTGCCATAAAAACAAAGGACTCTTGCCTCCAAGTTGTAAAGCCTGGGTTTCATAGTTTCTAGCTGAAGCAGACCAACAATTTTCATTCTCTTTATCGCAGTTATTCAAAACTCCTGCGAGTCCTCAGTACTCAGCATTTTGTTGTAGTAATTGTATCCTGTACTGTTGATCTGAGCCATTGCTGCTCTTCATGTCCCTTGACACAGTTCACGATGTGCTCTGGTGTTTGTCTCGGTGATGGGACTGGCTCTATCCAAGTTGTCAAGTGTCCCTACGTCTGCTTACCAATGTCTCCTTCTTATGCTTGGTTGCAGCCACTTACCTGCTTAAATATCTCCACAATGCTCATTTTAAGTAAAACAATGTTAATCTAGAGCAGATGCTTAAGTGCATCTTAGAGAAAATTGCTCATAACTGTAGACCTGTCATCGCTCCACTCGCAGGCACATTTTCGCTTGCTCATGTGGTGACCACCTGTAGCTGGTGGTAATACGCAGAGGACTTCCACCTCCGAAGTCCAACCTCTGTCTTTGTTCTCCACCTCATGAGATTTCTTCCCGTGATCTGGAGCCTCGTGTGTGTGGAGGCCATACAGACCCATCTCCCCACATTTCTTTGTCTGAATGTCAGCGTAACCTGGGTGACTCCTTTCTGTCTAAGAAACATGTTATGACAAGGTTTTGTCAGCTGTGTCTGCAGTAATGTTTGCTGGCCACCTTACTGACTCTCATCTAAAAAGAGTTGGTCTACAGCGCATTGGCTGGGCTGTCTCTCAACCCCTCCAGCCTGAAGAAGTGGATCGTTTCTTGTGTGGTCCTTAGCTTTATACCTCTTCCTTGAAGTTCAGCTTCTGAAATGGTCCTTCCTTGCGAGCCCAGCTCTGAGGATCACTGGCATGTGCGAGATTTCACCCAGTGCCAAGGAACAGCCCTCAAGGAAGGTGGAAAGCAACACAGTACCCAACGTAATAGCATGGGAATAGCTTTTCAAAGGATGCAGCTAGGAGTCCAGGCTCTCCAGGGTCAGAAGCAAATGAGAGATGTTGAGAGCTGCTTTTTACAAAATGAGTTGGCTTTTATTTATTCTTCTAGTTGCTGTAAGTCAAGGGAAAGGCTTTGAGTTTTTAATCGATGTATTGGTTTTCTGTGCTGCCCTGTGCAGACCTGTAAGGAGAGCGGTACGCTCTCTCCCCGCCACGCTGCTCGGCTCTCCGTACCGATGGCTCTGCTGTCTCAGCAATGATTAGATTAGATTCTTTCATGAAGAAAGCGAGGGAAGTAGGCTTTATATGGAAACACCTCCTCCCACTATCTTGGTGATATACCTCAAATTCCGGGAGAAAATTGGATGCAAAAAAGATGTCTCAGGACTGTAAGGGACTATTTTGGTGGAGCCCCTGTGTCAGGGTTAAGGTTTCGTCTTGCATGAACATCTGCAATGCATTTGAGTGTCTCTCCTGGAAATCATCTGCAGGTAAAACTCTTGGCCACCAGTGGCTTTTGTCCTGAAGGGGCTCTGTCTGTCCGCAACAAGTTGTATCTGACACCAAGAAGAGAGAGAGCAGGTTTGCAGCTGAGGCCCCTGTCTGGAGGCTGTGGGGGCACTGCCAGGGGAGGAGGGGGTGACTGAGCGGCCTGGCTGCATTGAACAGAAAATGCAAGGTGGAGAAACCACCACCTGCACCTTCACACGTCCAAATCAGGCTATCTGCCTTATGGCTGAGCATGGGATTTGGCTGGGTGCACCTGAATCATAGAATCATAGAATCTGGTTTAATTCACCTCTGTTAAACCAGCTTGTACTCTCCGTTATACTTTTCCCAGCTCAGTGCTTTACATGGATGATGTAGTTTGCAATTCAGGGCATTTATTTCCTATGCTAAGCATAAATTCCAGAGTGTCCCAACATCTCAGGCAAGTGCTAACATCAAGAGATGTGGGTAGATGCTGTTTTCTTAGATGCTTCTTTCTTTCCGCTAGCTGGCCTGGGAGTTAGAGTGGGAAGTCTAAGAAAAGCTGAGCTTTTGCTGTGGAAGCAGAAGCCTGAGGCTGTCGCAGCCCCATGTCTGGCAGGACCTGGGGGATCTTTAGAGGAGCCCATGAAAAGCAGCTAAGTGAAGCAAGCCTGGTGTTGGGAATCTGGTATCCAATGGCTTCCACCTCTACTGGGAAAATTATAAGTGCCTGAAAAATCAAAAGAAGGTCAAACCCCACCTGTAAGCTGCATAACTTCATTCTTCTAAATTCACAAATGATAAATTTGGCTCCCTCGGCCAAGCCAGTGTGGATTTGGGATAAGTTCAGAGTCATCTTTACCCAAAGAAACACCGGTACTCTCGTTTTGGGCAGAATCTTGTGTCATACCCTCCTCTGCAGTCTTCTGATGCAGCCCCCCGTCCAGGCCTGCCATCCCCTAGTCACAGGTACCATCTCTGCAATGAATGCAGCTCCTCTGCTAGGAAGTGTCAAATGAGATTTCAATGCAGTGAAGAAAAAAATGCAACTGGAAATGAAGTCAGAAGGACTTTCTACCCAGGAGGGAGGCTCTGCCAGAGCTCTCTGCGGCTCTGAGCTGCTGCACTTCATTAGCACCGCACTCCAACCTTCTCCTCTGCACCGATTTGCAGCCCTGTTGGCTACATCTTTGCACACACGATCTCATGCGGTCAGAGATCCCACAGCAGGCTTGGTTTTCCTCTGACCCATCATATGGGAGAAATTTAAGATAGTTCAAGTGGACTTTGTTTATTTATGCTGTGCCTTGGCCATCAGAGACTGCTAGTGCTGTGGTGTGAATTACCGTAAAATAAATAAATGTACTAATTGCTGCTTCTTTACGTTGGAAAAGATTCTTACTTATGAAAACATCTCAATAGGTGTAGAAAGGAGATGCATAAGGGCCAGACCAGGCAAATCAACTGTCTGTCTTAATGAACCATTAACACAGACCTGTTAAAAAAACCCACACTGAGCCCAGATGAAGTTCTCGTGTTGGGTAAAGCTTGTGATGTTCATCTTATTACAACCACAGGAGTGTTGGTGAAATAAGGTGTATAGAAATGGAGGAAAAGCAAAGCGAGGCAGAGGTAAATCAAGTTTATGCTGTGAAGGAATTCACACCCGCTAGAATTGTGTGCATGGCTGTAACCACGTTCTGCTGCAGCGTGTGAGCCAAAAAATTGACACAAAAAGAAATGATGGGGGGGAAATGCTAATCACCATCTTTCCTTTCATATAAATGTGTTAATGGTTTAGTAAGTGTTTCCAAAAATGCGTGTGTGGGATTAAAATAGAAACCACGGCCAAGTTTAAAATGAACTCTTGGATGGGGAACAGACAGTAGTGTATATCCTGGTGATGCCGTTCTCTCCCAGGCACTGGGAAATGTGCAGATGCGTGGCTAGGCCAGCAGGATAGAGATGGTGAAGTGTTTGTGTCAGGAGCTTTCTGTTGGCTATTTGGGGAGCCTGGTCACCCTGGTATGTGGGAACAGTGCTCCACATAAGCAAAAAGTACCACATACCGGAGCATGCAAGGGTTGCCATGGAAATCGGGAGTTGTTACTGAGAGAGCAGGAAAAACATGAATGATCTGAAAAACCATGGATTGTTATGGCTTCCTACCCTCTGCTCTGCAAAAAACCCACCCAAGCTTGTTTAATTTCTTACTGGCAAGATGTTTGTGTGCGCTACTGCTGCAGCGGCACGGAGAAGCAGGTATGTAGTTGTACACAGATTTATGGGGTGCATGTAACCCACGCTCTTCATTGCAGGTCTTGGTTTTGGCCCGCTGGCCGGTTCAGAGGAGATATGAACTGTAACTGGACATGGAAATCAGCTGGAAAGCCCCTGATATGAGTCAGAGCAGGGTGTGACAAACCCTAGGCAGCAAAGTTCCCAAATTATTCATGAGTAGCCCACCTGGAAGGCTTTTTCAGACCTGTTCCCAGGGAACAGTGAACCAGGAGGCAGGGGCAGAAAGCTGGGGATGGTCTCCATAAGCCGCCAGTGGAAGATGTCCCCGATGCAAAGCCTGGGGGCTGGGAGGGGGGATGCAGCATGCCAGAGCATCTGGGGGAACCGCTCCTGTTCCCACCACACCCATGGCAAGCGGGAAAGACTGAGGAATTGGCTCCAGAACAGATCAGATGGAAGCCATGCTTAAATGGGTTTAATGATGTATGGAAGTAAAATGTTATTTTGGAACCATAAGTTTAAATATATCTAACAGTAACGAAGGCAGGAGTTCTGCGTTGGAAATGCCAGCAAGCTTGCTGCTTCCAAGGTTTTATTTTAAAGTCAGGATACTGGAAATGCTGTTCGGCATGTTTCCAATGAGCTGAAATGCCTCCTGGAAGTGCTAAGGCCATGTTTACTAAGAAACGGCATGGTAGGTCCTGTTGGAGGCTCTTTGGGAGCTACTGACAGCTATGGAGGCTTTATCTTCGGTAGCTCGGTGGCCTAACTCCGTGCAAAGCCACCCAAAAGGCAAAGCCCGTGGCTTGCACCAAGCCTGCGGTTCA
>NW_009211081.1:18467-23488 GCF_000690835.1 Fulmarus glacialis
GTGCTATAGGGAAGTAAAAACAAATTTACATCTAATGCTGCTTCTCAATTCTGTGATCCTGTTGTACATTTTATTTTGTTCTTTTTTTAAAAAAACAACCAACCCTGCAGCCGCCAAGGCATTATTCCTCCTGGTCGAAGAAAAAGGCTAGTGTGTGACCAGAGGATTTGACGTAACCTCGCAAAGCGTGGGCAGCAGGGAAAGCCGGAGCAGAGATGCCCGAGGAGCCTGGCAGCAGGCTGTGCCCAGCCACAGGGGGGGTGGCAGGGGCAGAGGGTGGCAATGCTGTGTGCCACGTCCTTGCAGCTAGCTTTGCATCCTAGAGGGACGAGCAGGCTTCTCGCTCCTGGGCGATAACAAGGAGCAAAAGTCCTGGGAGAACAGACCGGACCTGCAATTTTCGCGTTGCTGGTTGCACGGGACCAACCCCAGCTCTGGCGGTGCCCCTGGGACAGGAGCATGTCCTGGATTTGGTCTATTCCAGGGGCTGTGTTGCCATCCCTGGCTCTGCCGGGCAGCGTGCCGGCCCCGCTCGACCCCTCGCCGCTAGTGCTGCAGCACGAGCGCGGTGACAGCAGGTGACCTCCTGTATTGGCACAGAGGTTTTGCTGGGTAGGATGCTGCTACGGGGATGGATCCAGTACTCCCACTATGCTGCTGGGATATTTTTGGTATCGGTGTGATTAACTTTCTACTGTTGGCCTCCACCTGTGAGCATATAAACTAGAGCCATCCATTTGCTACAGGTCTCAAAGCATCATCTTACAAGGAGAGGAAAAATTTTCATTTATAATCCATGAGTCCTATTCAGCAATGGGCTGTTCTCCCCCTCCCGCTGCCAATAGGCCTCTAAGTGAACAAACAAATGTCTGGAAATACAGGCAATTTAGCTCGGAAGAGATATCATCAGTGCAGTTCAGAGGTTAATGGGCATGGAGGATTTATAACAAACCAGGCCTATAAAAAAAGAAGGGAAAAAAAACAAAAAAAGAAGGGGAAAAAAAAAAAGGAGGGGGTAGTAATCTAGTTGACATCTATTGTTCTTTGTCTAACAGCTCATCTGTATTCTATCTGGTTGAGGGTATTACAAAGAGAATTTAAAAACACATGTTTGTGAGCACACACACACATATATATACATATATGTGCACATATAAACTGAAATATAATGAGGGAAAAAGCCCCTGTAAGTTTGAACCAACAACAGCAATCCATATATCTTTATTTGCTGCCAGCATCCAAGCGCTGAACTCTCAAGGAGCCTGGATCTCTGCCATCATCTGTCCGTGTCTGATCTCTTTGGTAAATACGACGGCTGCCAAGAATGAGGCAAACGAAAAGCGCTCGCAGATTAGAAAGAAACACATGGCAGCCACTGACCTGCTGAAATCATAAAATACATCATGAAGTAAGAAAAGAGGGGAAACGAATCATCCTCTCAGGGACTGCCCATCTGCTCGCATAAAGCTGCAATCATTATTGCAAATAAATACATTCAGACTGGAGAAGTCTGGGAATAATTTGGGGGGGGGGGGGGGGGGTGGGTACCATTTCTTTTTTTGTCTTTGGAACCCTCTGGAAATTTTCCTACATAAACAAAGTGAGATCATCGACCAGAAATAGATATCTATCAATTGTGCCCTTTTTAATTATCTAAGGATCAAGTCTTTATTTTATAGGTGTAATTAAGAAAAGAAATTACTTCCAAGACAGGATGGGGCTGTAGTGTTGGAAATGAACCCCAGTAAAAATTGCAGGTCCATATTTTTCCAGTGAAGGACAGATGTAGCAGTATTTACTCCATCTGAAAAGCTCTGCAGTGTGAATAGTGGCTGTGTTTTTGCTATGAAACGAAGGGATAAAGGGGGAATGGCTTATATCAGATAACTTTATACTCATCTTGCTTTGCCTTTTTTGCGTTGGTGTTCCATCGGGGTTTATCCAGGTATTAGACTCAATGCAAAGACTCAACTTGGGTTGTTTTGGTTTTGTGGGTGTTTTTTTTGTTTTTTGTTTTTTTTTTTTTTGTTTTGTTTTGTTTTTTGTTTTTTTTAGACTTACCAGATTAAATTTGACTCTTTGGAGCCTGCTAAGGGGTCTGGTGTAGTACATGTGTCTTCCTAAAGCCCAGGATTCAGAGGTGAATAAGGGCTGGTTCAAATGTGCAGGAGAAGGCTGACAACAGGAGCTACTTTAACAAGTTGGTCATCTCCTTTTCTTCATTCTTTTCTTTCCCTTTGCTCTTTTCCACCAAACTGTGCTGAAAACCTTTACTTCAGGGGTTACCCTGTATTTGATGGTACTCCGTATCTCCCCGAGACGAAGGTGTAGCTGTCAGGCATTTTGTAACTCGGGGGTATTTTCCTTTATATACAGAAGGGAAAGTTTTGTGCAGCATGCCCAGGACTGAGCTGCAGGTTGTACCGAGCCCACCGACGGGTCCGTGAGCTGTTCCCATCACAGGGGTCAAACCGCGTGTTCTGTGCAAGGGGAAAAACAGCCGAGGGTGGGATTTCCTACAGAGCCCTGTTAGGGGAATGTGTTCTGTGCGTCCCCATCTCCCACAGGAGTTATCACCGCTGCACCCGCAGTGCCTGGGGAAATCAAAGAAATGGGTTTCATGGTTATTTAGCCGTGCGTGTTATTTCTGAAACGCGTGGGTCAGGCAAAGCAAGGTTTCAAAAATGCCAGAATGAGGAGAAAAAGGTGATTGTATGGGATTATTCCTTCCCATTTGGATAAGCAACTGAGCTTGCTCTCCGTGGTGGTGGCACGTCTGAGCTCCCCTGGACCCGGCTGCATGTCTGTACACACGTGCGCACAAAACCGAGAGGTGTTGGATGGCAGAAGCACTTGTGTCATGGTTGCTTTGTCCCGGGTGGTTTGGTTACCTGGTTGGTGCTCACATGCAGGTTGGGCATCACGTCCGTATTTGTGCTGTCGGAGGAGATCTATTGAAGTGTGGGGCAGCCGCAGTCCTGTGTGGTGTGCAGCTACCTTTGAGCTGCAAATCAAACTACTCGTATCACAGCTGGCAGCGTGCTGGCTTCGGTCGGGGATCATCCACTCAGAGCTGTTTAAACTAGGAAAAAGCCCAAACCAACTTGAACAGGCATTTTCATGATGCACTACAAACCCTCACGTTCAGCACCAAACCTGGGCGCTTTTAACCTCTGCTCGATGTGGCGTTTTGCCGATGGAACCAAAACTCCTGAGTCTGTTTTACCATTCAGTGGTGCTAAAAACTCAGGTTTTAAGAGGTTACATTTTCCTGGCTGTTCAGCAGATGTCTCAAAAGCCCGTGTGAAACCTGGGCTGCCTGGCTCCGGGGCCGGATGAGGCAGGGGACCGGCCGGCTGCCCCCGAGCATCCTGCCCCTCTACCCCAACCCACCCACCTCGCCCTGGAGTGGGGATGTGAAGGAGCAAGAACAGGTTTTAAGCCTTAGGGACCAAAAAAACCCACAAATTCACAACCTTCCCAGTCCCATTTTGGGGTTTCAAGAGTTAAAAGAACAGCAGTTATACCAAGAGAGGCCTTGCTACAAGATGACTTAGCAGAGTCAGGAAGAAAATGAGGAAAAATTCCCCAGCTCTGAGTACAGGCCGGCTCCGTGACCCCTATTTTCTGGGAAAGCCAGCGGGATAGTTGAATCTTGTCACAACATGCTAATGTATAGGTTCCTCCCCAATATCTGAAATTGAAGATTTCACGCCTGGTGCCGAGCAACTCTAAAAGAGGGTTTTCCCATCCCTGTCGCCTGCCGCTCTTGTTACGCTGTTGTGCCTTTAAAACTGCACGAAGGATCCCGGCTTTCTGCCTTCTCTGAATTTTTTAATATTACTCGTCTTTCCACTCTTCTGCTTTATCCCCAGATTCCTCCAGGACTCTTTTCTGTGGATAAATCCCAACGTGGGCCACAGTGTCCCACACTGCAGGAGGTAACCCGTGGGCGTGGGGTACCCGGCTACTCTTATTGCGTGATTATAAAACCAGAAGGTGTTTTAGCATAATCCCCTGAGCATTTATTAGCACGTATTGTTTCCCTTGGATTTGTGATTATCTTTACACACTTTGCAGTTATTTTCTGATCTTGTAATTCTCTTAGCTTCTCCTAATGTTTAAGCTAACAAGGTGAATTACACCTTTGCTTAACCCTTTGCCTGCTGTTGGCAAGGAAAGCTGGGGCTCTCCTCCTCCTCTCCTGTCCCGCAGGACTGGAATTTCTGGCTTGTGTTTTTAGTAGATGGCTCTTTACCAGTATTTATTAGTTTGTGGTATGACAGAAATTTAATTTTTCTCCTTTACTTACTTTGTGCCAAAGTTTCTATCCTTAGTGACAACAGGAATCTAGATATATAACATGAGCTGCAATATGTCACCTTCAGAAAATAATGATCCAGCCTATTTATCATACTTCTAGTTTCCTCTTTATGGATCTCAGGGGGTGCTCTGTTTTGTTTTCTTTTGCTTTTTTGTCTTCGTTCCAAGAACAGCGATGAAATGACATAACTTATCTTTCTTATTCCCTCAAGGTCCTGCGTGTGCATGCTTGCTGTGCTACAAAAGTTAAAGCTCCTCGTTCCCTCAGGGAATGTTGTCTCCCAGTTGCTCAAGCCTTCATGGGGCTGCGTGCCAAACAGTGCTGCGTAACACGCTCCAGCTCTTGTAAAGCCAAGGATGGGGGGTTAGAAGGTCGGGGCTTTGCTCCAGTTCCCCTTAGCTTTGCTCCTGAGGATGTTTCCCTGGGAGCTTATACCTCCGGGTGCTGGCTCCCACCTCGCCCTCCCTCCCTGGCACAAAATCCAGCTGAGCTGGGGACCTGACCTGGGTTAAAAATAATCCTGCACCATGGTAAGGAGCAAGGGTTTAATCCTAGGAAGCCCAGCAGCTGGTTTCCCTCTCCCGCCCCCCAAAACGTCATCCCAGTGCAAAAGCAGAAGCGGTGGAGGAGCATGTGTGTGCGTAGGGGCTGTGGCTGCTGGCGGCTCCCCCAGACACAGCCGGGGGCAAGGCTCCAG
>NW_009211081.1:23658-33854 GCF_000690835.1 Fulmarus glacialis
CTGTTAATCAAAGCACTAAAAGGAGCTGAATTTAAAAAAAAAAAGAGGGGAAAAATTCTTTCTTTTTTTGGTGCATAGAAACATCCTAAATGGGCTTTGTCCCAGGAGAAGACGCTGGTGTGACGGCATCTCTGTGCTGCTTCTGAGCAGCTCTGGCAGCACGCCTAGAGAGGGCTTCACCGAGGGGACCCGGCGCTGCAGCTGATTCTTTTCCTTCTTAAGTGGTGAAATTATTTAAGGCTGCTAACCTGAGTTTTCAGGTGACGCTAGGTAGTTATTTAACCGTGGTCGTTGTAAATGGAGATAAGTGCCTGGGGATAAGATTCTTGCTGAAAATGAAACAAATCCTATCAATTTGGGGGTCCCTGGCTTGCTAGGGACCGTGGGCAGCGTGCTGAGGTGAGGTGAGGTTGCCCAGTTCTGGCCCGAGGCAGGAATGGGATGCTGCGGCCGAGTTTTTGCTCTGAGCAAGGTGCGAGTCGATGTGGGCTGAGATGCACTGAGGCTGCTGTAAGGATTGCTTGAAAACCCAACCAGATACTGTGTCTGTTCTCTCCCCGACCTCTCGCAGCCTGTTCGGATGGTTTAAGGGAAAGCTGATCCCATGCCAGATCACATACTGATGAACCATGTTGGGCTGTTATGAAAATCATTGCATTATAAAGCATAACATTGGCAAAGGTTTTCTTCTTTAATAGTGCATCTTCGGGAAATGATATGTCTCACTTCAGCTGAAAGCAAAGGCTTGCTTTGAGCCCCCAGCTATTTAAGCAAGTTCCCTTTCCCGTATGGTTGTGATGGGAGATGGAGGCAGGCCAGAAACGTGGATCTGCGTTGTCCTCCTGTCCAGATGCTGGGCACGAGTCGCACCCTTGCTTCCTTCTGTGTTAAAGGAGGTGACCTTGCTTTGCTGAAGGGTTGAGAGCTGCCGGGTTGATGCATGTCCGTACACAAGAACATTGTGCTTTCCGTGGAAATAGAATGATTTCTGCTTTAAAAAAATTAAATAAATCTCTATATCAGTTGATAGACCCCAAGATACGCATCTGGGTCCATGGACCACTTTAGTCTTCCAGCCATGGAGGAAAAGGCATACCGCGCTCTTCGGTTCAGGGAGCTTTCCGCTGATGCTGAAGCAAAGCGATGGCTGTCTCTGCCGACAAGCAGGGACAAATTCAAGGCGCTGCGAGGTGGGGATGGTGAGGGGCAGAGCAGAAGACTAAGAGAACTTGGATTAAGAGAGACAAAAGCCCTGAGCTCCACTGTGCCAAAGCCAGGAGAGAATGTTCTTCTGTGCACCCTAATGTGCCTTAATAACCTCATTAAGCGTGGAGGCACTCGATAGACAAAGCACCCTTAATTCTTTAGGAGAATTTTAAGATTTGAGGGCAAATTGAGGATTAGCAGGCCTTTCAAAGGCTTAGGGAAGTGCTTTGTGTCGCTGGGATTAAATTACATTTTTATCAGGCTATAGAAGTGTTATCTGCTTCTGCCTCTGGCGTGTGACAGCCCTGGCTGGCGCGGGGCCGAGTCCTGCTGGGAGCACTGGTCCTCGGTCGGACACCGAGCTCAGGAGATCTGGCTCTTGTGGTGGTTGTGGTGAGCTGGAGAAACCTCTTGGAGCTGGGACAGAAAGCGTTTAACCGTTCTCTGACTCCATCCCAGCCCAAACGCAGCCTTTAGCTGCTGCCTCCCACGCACGGTGCAGTGCCCAGCCTGGGGGTTATCCAAAACAAAGGGCTTTTGCACCAAAGAGCACCAGGAATTCAGGAAGCACCGCCTGTGTGTTTGCACTCCAGCAAATCCTTAGGAATCTCTTAAAGAAAAGGCCATCAAGCTGTGCCAAACAGTTAATTATAGCAACTAAGCAGTCTGCGACCCTGCTAACCCTTTTTTATTTCCTTTGAACTTGCTTTGCTGAATTTGGCAGAGGATGTCCAGTTTGCTTTGGTAAGAGCAGCACAGAGAGACCAGCTCACTCTAGGAAAAACTCTTAGGAGAATTTAATCACTCTAAAAAGCAAAGTAGGCTCATGCTGGCCAGTACTACGCCTGTAGAGCATGCTGCTGGCACGGTGCGGTCCTGACGGGGCAATACTATAATAAAAGCAATAACAACGACACAAGAAGACAGATCAGCTGCCTTGGCTGTGTCTGAAATACCCTGTCTGTGGACAGGGCATAGCTGTAATCATGACAATTGTTTTCTTTGTTTTAAGCTGTATGGTTTAACGTTGTCTTTATAATTCAGCTTTCCCATAGTTAAAAGCAGGTTAGAGGCGCACCCGGGGATGGGTTGGTAGAGCTGCGCCTGCCCTGAGGGAGGGCGGTAGATTAGCTGACCTAACAGTGTCTCTGTGTGTGTGTGTACATATACATATATACGTGTATTTACATATACGTATATTTAAAAAAGCGGATAGGCACATGCACACACACACACATATATGTATGTGCTCCCCATTTGCTGCTATCTGACCACTTTCCATGCGCTTTGACCAAGTGCCGTGCTATTTCTAGCAAATTGGAGCATGAGACCAATAGAATAAATTGCAATTTGCTTTAGCAAACATTTACAGAAGCAGGAACCAGGCTGAGCTTCTCAATGCAAGAGAATAAAACCCCCACGTAACGAGGGGAGGGGAAGGGTCCTGCCTTACAGCTGTACTGAGCCCTCATGGTGGGGAGGAGCCCACGGGGCAGAGGCTGGCTCTGGCCCTTTGGGCTGTGTGGGCTTTGCAATGGTATAAATATATATATTTTTTATATATATACATTTGAAAATGTATGTATATATTTGAAAAATCACAGCTCGCTCGCGTTAGGGCTTTGGACAGGTGTTAAAATCCTTAACGTAGACCATCTTGTGCATCTGCGTAGCCGCTCTGGGTTTGCCTGCATGAACCACCTGCCTCTTTAGATCTAACTTTATTCTTTGCTTACGTTTTCCTAAACGCCATGGGCAAACAAATATAATTCTCTTAATGAAAAATGCATATATTTTTGTTAAATGGATCTTGCTGTCACTGTGTTGCTGCTTTCCCCTCAGTCAGGGCTTGCTAACAGGCTGGGCTCCACACATGTGCTGAATCTATCATCTGTCATGAGTGTGCACTGAGGCATGTAAGGATCCGAGCACTAACTCTATTTCCTAGCAACCGGAGGAAACCATCACACACCACTATTTTTCCTCTGTCAGCAGGATTGCTCCAATTTATGTAACCTACAAAATGTGTGTTATCACCACAATAAACCATATATTCTGAGGCATTATTTACAGCCAGATAATCACAGAGATGCAGCCCTGGTGCCTGAAACATCCTTGTTTGGGACCTCAGTTGGTTGGAAAGCTCATAGAAATGTCGTTAAGTGCTTCTTTGACAATGGCACTAACCACTTAATTATTGAGGAAGATAGCAAATGGTGTGTGGCATGCTGGAGTATTAAAAAATAGCTAAACCCAAGTGCTGCTGAAGCAGGGTCTTGATTTATAGGCTGCAAAGAAGTAGTTGAATACCTGTGAATAGCCGGGTGGGATGCACCAGAAGGGGCTGCTGGTAATGGTTAGCTCTTACAAACGAGAAAGGTGGAAGTGCGGAGGGGTAAATTCGTCGTAGGGAATGTCTGATGGAAGCAAGGTTTGTTGGTGGTCAGCCCCACTGCCGAGTACCCGTGCTGCGATGAGGCTGGGGGACAAGGGCATCGCTCCGGGGCAGTGCTCTGCCTTGCTGGAGCAGAGCAACCTGCATCTCTGCATGGCCCGCTCGAGGCCTCTGCAAGAAGTCAGTATGTTTAGTTCCTGCAGAAAATGGTCGCTTGCGGAATCTGTCCCTTGCAGTATCCTCAGTCCCTTGTGGTGTCCTCGGTCCCGGTGCCCCGTCATGCTGGGTGGCCCCTCTGCGTTGCTGGAGTCAGCGGAGGTCTGGGTAGGGGCTGGGTACCACCTGCCAGCACGGGATGCTGATCCAATTAACTTTTCTGGAAGAAAAAGGGCTTCTGGCTCTTTGGCACATTTGCAAATCACAAGAAGCAAATGATTCAATCAACAGATGAATATCAAGCAACCTTATTGAGCGGCTTCTGCATCACGAGCCCGTTTAACAGCAGATTGAGCTGCAGATTAGTGAGACATTAGAGCACAGTGTGATGCATCACAGCGTAAATGGGAAGGCTGAAATCAGCACAAGTTTCCTGGAGAGCTGCTTTATTTTCCTGTAATGCCAAGCCCATTATAGTCCAAAGGTTCTTAAATAACTCTTCTTGCAATAGATAATAATACAGACTATGGAAGAAAATTAAGGAATACAAAAGGAGGTAAAGCTGTGATGAAGGAAACACCATTTGCAGAGAGTTCAATAGAGTGGGAAAGCTGTGAAACAGGAGAGTGCTCAGAAATTCATATGGATTCATTAGATGAACGCTGCAACGGTCTAATCCAGAGCTGGGGTGTCCCACAGGACCCCTGCTCAGATTAAACACCCTCGCGACGCCCTACCCTTCCTGCCTGGTGTGAGGAGATGTACCTCGCACAGCTGAATCCACCTCCAGGCTCCACAGCAACTGCGATAATGATGATGTAGCGGGAGTGAGTACCACATCAATTTTAGGTCTGAGACTAGCAGACGAGCCGGCACTGCCAGCCTGACCCTCAGCGACATGCGTGCCGGCTGCAGCCAGCGCCAGTGCATTCGAATTTTGACAGTGATGCAGAAGTTGCTCGAGCTGTGAGCGTGATGGATGCATCACCTTCGGGATGCATAAAGGCATCCATTGCGTCAGTTAAACAAGAGCGTGGTGGGCTGTGGAGTTTTTGTTTGCTCATTTGTTAGGTATTCATCTGAAATAGCGGAGCCTATTTACACATGTAGCTTATTATTTGAAAGTAGGCAGCATGATGCATAATGCAGCCTCCCAGTTAGAGCAGAGCATCATGATAATGATAAACAAGCCTGGGAATGTAAGGTAATGCTTATTTTTCTTGGCTGAAGCTGCTCCCTGTTGAGATAGTGGCTTTGCCAGCTGAAAGAGAAGAAAAGTTGACACACATCCCTGGCACACTGCTAGGGTTTGAGAGGACTGGTTACCTGGCTGTCCCTGATGCTTACACCTCGCTGGCTGTGACCACCTGGTAAGCAAGGTGTGCACTGAAGCCTGCACCAAATTCAAACAGCTGACGCTGTAAGTTGAAGCTCTGGCAGGTGTCTGAAGCCTGAACTTCGCTTTTTGGTGATGGTGAGCAGCCCTTGCCCCCCTTTATGGCTGTCCTAAAGGTGGCCCCCTCCCCAGTGCTGGCGTGAGCTGGCTACACGGCAACCTGGGTGGGGGAAGCGAGCAGGTTAAAAATAACCACCCGAGAACAAAAAAAACCCCACAGGGTTATTTTTAGCTCGCAGCAGTTCCCGGTGTGATTCACCATGTGGCCTGTGTACGGCTGAATCAGCCCTTGTGAGGATGTGATGCAGGGAGAGAGAAGAGGGACGGATGATGGGGACGGTGCAGGGGCTGCTTGAAGTTCCCCCTGGCTCCTTCAAGAAGTCCTGGTCCAATGAACCCTTTTAGCTGGAGCTGTGATACACCAGGGCCTCGGCAGCAAGGCTGATGTAAGAAATCCCCATTTTATTCTATTCTTCCTACCTGTTAGCCCTGTGCACTCGTGCTGATGCCAGGGCTGGGAGCGAGGCGGGATGAATGGCCACAGCAGCCCCAGGCTGAGCCCCGTGCCCCGACGCAGCATCCCAACGCATCTCCCGGTGTTTCTGCTGGAGGTCTGGCATACCGAGCCAGCGTGAATTAATCAGCTCGAATAGCAGGTGTCTGCTAACCGAGGTCTCCGAGAGATGGAGAACAAGAGTGGGAGCAATTCAGCAGTGCAGCCTGGGCAGGGCTGGGTCCTCCCCCGAGGGAGCCGGAGCATGTGTGCATCACCTGGGGTGCTTAATATTAACCTGTGCCTACGCGAATGGGGGAATCGCCGCCTGTCCAGCCAAATTGCAGTCATGTCTTGCCATAGTTAGAGCCGAAACACGGCTGGGCCGTAGCTGAGCCTTGGTGGTTTAGGGCTGTGGTGTTAGGGGTTTGCTCGGCTGCTGATGGGGGGAAGTAAATCGTTCTCGTCATCGTCAGGAAGCTGGGGCCTCCCTCCCCTGTCACCAGTCTGTGCGAGCTGGATGTTAAACCAACCTAAAGCTAGCAGGTTTCTGGGGTGAACTGCCCCTTTCTATTGCCTCCTTAAAGGCATCTGCCCTCCCCATGCTGTCAGTTCTTACCCTTTCCCAGGTGGGAAGGGTGTCTTCCTCCAGCTCAGGTCACAGCCTTCGGTTCTCCCTGCAATTCCTGGCCAGCCTGGCCGCTGCCTGCTGCCTCCCTGGAGCACGGAGCGGCTTGCAGCCCGAGCTGTGTGAGCCCAGTCCTGTTTGCCTGCCCAAGGATTTGCATTAATTTCCCTCTGGCGAGTTTTGATCCCTGCAGGAATCTCCTGTGCTTGCCTTTGGAGCTAGAATTGGTCCAAGCTCCAGCCAGGGACATTTCCTCACAGCTTTAGCCAAGCCCTCTCCATCACACTGTCCCCATATATTCGTGATTAGGATCTGGCCTTGAAACTTCAGATAGTGTTAAATTTTGTGACGCTGCTTCTCGTTGATTCTGAGCATCCTTTATTTTTAAGGATCACCCTTACCCTTTCCACCATTAAACCCCCAGCACCTGATTCCTGTGTCGTCCTCACACCTTTCACCCCTGCGCAAGCACCTTCCCCTAGTCAGAGCAAGGCAGAAAGCATGAGATAAATCACTCCAGACGACTGCAGCCGTGTCCAGAATGGGCAGCAGAACAACCTGGTGAGAATTAACCCCGTGTCTAGGCAGGGCCTGGTGCCGGAGGGAGGAGAGTTGTTATTTGAGCAGATACAAATTGGGCAGCTTCACGGGTCAGGCAGGAACCAGATGGAAACCATCAGCAGGAGAAACCTGGTTTGGCTGGTAAAAACGGCCCCGTGGCTGGAGGAGGAGAGGGGAAGAGAGCAGCTCTCGGGGTCCTGTCAGCAGAAACCTGTTTCCCTGTGGATGGTGTGGACGCCTCTGCTCGTAGCATGGGTGATGGTGATGGCGAGTAAAGAAACTTTGGGCAGGGTGGTCAGAGCCTGGTGTCGGAGGGGGTGGCTGTGCAAAAAGTACCTCTTTGTCCTCATGCAAATCTTGTTCTTTGGACTAAAAATACGTTCGGTGTCAGCTCTTCACTTACCCCTTTCCTTTAAACACACGGACGTTATGAGGAGTTTCTGCATCTCCTCTCACCTCTTCAGCCCCCCCCTACTAAATTAAGAGACTGCTTTGGCCAAACATATTTTGTAAGTGCTCTGGGGTGGGTTGATGGTTTTTGGAGGCTTTCTTTGCTTCTCCTTACAAAGCCCAGGTGCCGAGGCTAGCCCGGGTGCCTGACGAAAGCCGAGGGGCTCCTCTGCGCCCGCAGCATTTTCTGCTCCGTGCTGTTTCACACTAAGGGATTTCAGTGTGAAACAGCATTACCGGGGCTTTGGATTTGTTGAAACAGTTGCAGCAAATTAAACTTTCTCCAGGGCCATAAGAGCATGTGTGCGCTTGGAGCGAGCGCGGGATCTGCCACCCTCTCGGGCTGCTTTCCAGCCCCTTGGAGCTCGCGGTTGTTGGACTGATTCCCTGAAGGATTCATTTACCTCTACGTCCAGCTCCAGCCACTCGCTTCCCCCCAAGGTTTTGTAGACGAGGCTGCGTTGCTCTTAGCGCACAGGCTGCGGGGGGCAGGGGGTTTCCCACCTGGTTTCGTTTGCACTCTTTTATTTCGGCTGAACACCCCTTTCAGCTGGCTGCCACGCGAGCGGGGCAGACCCGGCCCTCGGTGAGTGATTTACGCGCAGTGATTCTGGGGACGATCGTATTTTAAATGCGGCTGAGCAGGCTGGCTTTTGCAGAGCGCCAAGAAATAACACAGAGCAGCCCCGGAGCATGCTGCTACCCCACCTGTGACAGGCTGCGCTTGTGCTTCTGGGATAAAGTTTTGCAAAAACCAAACAGTCCGTTCCTGATAGAAGGTATGACTTTATGCTTTAATTGAATCCCCTTCTCCTCCCACGAGCACGGTATAATCCGGATTCCCCCAAGGACTTTTGCAAGCTCTTCCAAGGAGGAAAGGATCATGAGGCAAAACTTGCTGCAAGCACCACATATATTTTGAAGTGTTTCCATCTTGCGCCGATACCCATCTGTGTATTTCTGTGTAAGCATCTTCAATTCTAAGCTCTGATGTGCTAAAATATGTCCTAGACAGTTTTGATGAGATGCGGCACTCCTAGATATGCATGTTAATGACAGGCTGACTACCCAAATTGCTGCAATGTGCCCCAAAATGAATGACAAACAGTGTGTGTAACCTGGCGTAGACAAGAATCACCCCCAAGGACTGCTGGTACAGGGCAGCTAAGCTGCTCTGCCCATTTGAGCAGGACACACTAATGCAAAAAATATGCAAAAAATACTCTCTTTATTGTATTTTTTCCCCATATGATCTCCTCAAAGAAAGCCTGCATTCATTATCTTTTATTCAGGATTCTATTTTACTAATTCCAGCTGACCAATGTACATGAGAGTGGCTCCCTTAAAAAAAAATCCCTGCAGTCCTAATGTGTTGTGTGTAATCCCCACTGCCAGGACTGCTCCAGGCTGCTGCCCCTTCCCTCCCAGCCTTACACAAGAGTAGCAGGCAGGGTGTAGGAAATAAGGACCAGATCAGCACCTTTAATGTTTATTTCCTCAGGAAAGGCTTTGCCTAATATCCCCAATGATCCAGCAATATGAGTAAAAGCATTCAGATTCAACCCATTTCCAATCGGGTATCAGGGACCAGAGCCCAGATCTTTTGATATTTAGGGGCCTGAGTGCTCTGGAGAGGATTTGGGTCCATGTTTCTGGCCCACGGCACTTAAATTTAATTAGGAAAAAACAGACTACAACGGTAGCTAGTTCTTAAAAATGAAATTAATTTCTGTGCAACGTGTGGTCTCTACAATACCTGCATCCCTCCCACTGCTTCTACCTGGATTATCAATGCTACACAGGTGCCATGCAGACTTTCTGGACCTGAGCATCTGTCAAAAGCTGTTTGTCATTAGTTGCGTGTTCCTGGTGCTGTCTGCCCTCTGCTAAGCTTAAAGGGTTTCAATGGTGTTTTAACGTGACGCTTGCTCTGAACTGCGTAAGGGAGATGTGGAGCGCGGTGCAGGATGAGACAGGGTGCTCAGTTTGTGAAGGGTTGGAGCTGGTGCTGTGCTAAGAGCTTGGGGCAGCCTGGGTGCATCCAGGATGCTCTTACAGGTGCCTCTCAGGAACAACCAACCTCCACCATCTTCCTAGTTACGGGTATTTTCCTTTGTTTTGCCTGCCCCCCCGCTAATTTCAGAAATAGGTTGTTTATAAATAACAACTTTTGCATCCCCGCCTAGCTCAGGAGATGAAGTTTAAAGAGCTGATACGGTCCTGACTGGGCTGTAAGCTGGCCAGGAGCCAGCTGTGAGCATTTCTTCACACCCTGCCCCAGATGGGAGGGTGCTGGTGGCCGGCAGCTGGGACAGAGATGGATGCGTATTTAGGATCAAAAGCAGAGCACCGTCCCAGGCAATAGCGGTATGTAGCAATCCGGTTTGCCTTGATGTGCTTTGGACCCTCAAAGAACAGGGGCAAACTGCAGCCTGCAGCGTGTAATCTGGGATTTCACTGAACAAATCTGCTCAAGGCTTTGAACAGCGAAGCACGTCTTCGTACCTGCATGTCTGCGTGCAAGACACGAGCCCAAATCCTTGGGCGATTCAAGGGCTTGTCCTGCGCAGCAGTGACTTCTCCAGCAGAGACACGATGATTCCCGGTTCTTTCCAAACCCAACTTGTTAGTCTTGCCCCAGCGTCTCTCCGGCTTTGCTGCTGCTGTTGCTGTTTTTAACAAGTGGCCTGTGAAACACTGGGAGGCAAATCAGTATTTTGGTGGAGCTGGGCTGAGAAACCCTTCTTTATTTCCATGGTAACTACTCCCACTCATTCGGGAGGCTCATTTCCCAGACAGCGGATCTGTCGACCTCCCTGTGCCAGGAGGGATGACGGGGCAGGTGGAGATAACGCCGTGGCAGGAACGGTGCCGGTGCCCTGCGGATGTCCTCGCGGTATTTGGAGGTAAC
>NW_009211082.1:0-4040 GCF_000690835.1 Fulmarus glacialis
TATTAATTCATGTTGTTCTGGAAAAAAACAAGATTGAATTTTCAGGGATTCTTTACTAGTTCTGCCTAACAAAAAAGAACATTACAGACCCCTGTGGTGCCCTGTCCTGGTTTCAGTTGGGGTAGAGTTAATTTTCTTCCTAGTAGCTTGTGTAGTGCTGTGTTTTGGATTTAACACGAGAATGATGTTGATAACACATAACAATATTTCGGTTGTTGCTAAGTAATGTTTACACTAGTCAAGGACTTTTCAGCTTCCCATGCTCTTCCTGGTGCACAGGAAGCTGCTAGGGAGCTAACCCAACTGACCCATGGGGTATTCCATACCATATGACATCATGCTCAGTACTTAAACTGGGTGTTGGTGGAGGAGGGGGATCATTGCTTGGGCATCAGTCGGCGCGTGGTGAGCAATTGCATTTTGTATCACTCATTTTGTATAGCCTATCATTATTATTATTATTATTGTTGTTGTTGTTGTTGTTGTTGTTGTTGTTGTTATTTTCCCTTCCGTTCCTTTTCTGTTCTATTAAACTGTCTTTATCTCAATCCACGAATTTTACTTTTTTTCCCCGATTCTCTCCCCCATCCCACTGGGGGGGGCAGGGAGTGAGCGGGTGGCTGTGTGGTGTTTGGCTGCCTGCCAGGTTAAACCACAATATGCCCCTACTTATGCTCTTATTCTGAGAGATCATGTTTACTCTCTGCTATCAGGGCAGACATCTTCATGACCTACGCAGCTTCTGGATGGTTTTGGAGTGTGCTTTTGAGACGCCAAAGGATCCACACCACTTATCCTGACGATAGTCAAAGGAATGGGATAAGTGTCCAGGGGAAATACTTTCTGCTGAGATAAGCAGTCCATCTTTCATTCATAAACAGGAAAATGAGCATTCGCTTGAAAGCGGTTGCTGCACTAGATATCTACTACTTAGGTGTAAGGCAAAGGTCTAAGTTATCCAGACTGTGTCCCTTGCCCTAGTTCACAGCCCAAGAGCAGGGAGAAAACCTGACTGAGGCATGGAAGGCAGAGGGCCAGCGACCTTCCCATCTCCTCCAACATCCCAAGAGGGCAGCCAAAAGACAGTGCCCAATGGTAGCATTTGCTTTTCATTATCTCCTTTACCTGCTTCCTTTCGGTTAACAGCACCCTTGGGTCTGTTTCCTGATCACAGGTTTATTGAAACATTCTGTTTACAATCTTTGTGAAGCCTGAAATTAAAATGCCCAGACAAAGGGTCTATTTATTTTAATTTAAATATTTGAAAACTGAGACACTCAACACAAGGGATGAAATCACTCAAACATAACAAAGAGAAATACTAATGACAGGGGCTTCTTTGTGGGGAGGGGGTATGTGGGGTGTGGGGTGTGTCAGTGTCCACAATGGAAAAACTTGGGGGCGAAGAGACAGATTTGGAGGATTTAATTTTTGTGTTTGTTTGGTTTGGGTTTGGGTTTTTTTTTGTTGCTTGTTTTTTGGTTGGTTTTCTTCTTTTTTTAAAATGATCACCGTGCCAAACTCTTTGCAGCAATGCCCAACAATATAATTGTAGCAGTGATAACAAACTGCATCTTGGAAAATTAAGATTGGACATTGGCAGGGGAAAATTCACTAGGTGGGTAGTACCTCACTGGAGTAAGTTGCACAAAGAGGCTGTGAAATCTCTCTCCTGGGCATCCTGAAGGCTCTGACAGACACAGACATAGCTGCCCCTGTGCACTGCTGGCAATAGCCAGGTTCAAGCAGGAGACTCCAGCCAACACTTCTACGATACTATGAAATAGTTTCAGCCCCTTACTACATCCCAGGATTAATAATACTTACTGTCTAGCACAGGAAATAACTCATTGTGTGCCTAAAGACTGCAGTACCTTTAAACCTTAGTGTGTTAAGAATAATGCAGAAAGAAAAAAAAAATAAAATCACTAAATTCTTGGCTTTTGTTGATTATACCCTTAATATTATTGTAACAATGATCTTATGTGATTTAATAAATGTTATCTTGTGTTGATCAAAGTGGAAAAAATCCTTTATAATAGGACCTGATCTTTTAAAGCTGTAAATGCTGTACAGTCTGTACTTTTGATCAGCAAGAAAAAGTAATGCATAACAGCAGCTTTTGAGAATTACACAGATCTTGTAAGAAAATAAAAGGCCATTGTGTAGACAATGGCACAAAAGTCCAGCTCATTATTGATTTCACAAGAATGATCCTTATGGTTTGATTTTCCAGAAGAACTGAATGCATTTGAACTCTTTTATACTCTTGATAATTACCTTTACTTAGACATAAAGTCAGGTTGGAACTGCAATCGAAAGTATAAAAGCAGAAGTTTCTGATTGTAGGGATCTTTGTTCATTCAAACTGATTTCTTAAATAAATCCTTATTATTCAGGGTGTTCCTTTTTAAAGGTCTGCTGACAAATGAAAACAAAGCCTTTTTTCCTCCGCAGACCAGAGTAAATAGATGGAAACAGTGATGGAATTTGTATAGGAGCACATTGACAGGAGACGGGATGGCTTATAATGAGGAGTGTTGTCCCCCACTATGAATCAAGGGACTGTGACTCAGAGCTGACCCTGCCTCTGCTTCTGTCTCATTAGTCACAAATTTCTATACCTGGTTTACTCGGTTGTTCCTGGTACTCCAGCATACATTCTGCAATAAGGTCAATAATCTATATAAAAACTTTTAGTTTCTTTCGATGAACAGTGACAATGCAGAAACTATTATTAATAAATGTGGTTAATTACTGTATCTGTAAAAATGCTGCAACAATTTCTGATAAACATACATCCCAGTTGCAAAACAGGTTTAGTTCTATTGACCTTTTTCCTCATTTATTCACTTCCCAGAAATAATTTAGAAAAGGAGTTTACTGGCAAATGTATTCATAGAAATAACATATTCCCATAGGATGTCTCAAATCTTTGGAAAAGAAAAATCAGAGTGGAAGTAATTTCAAACAGAACCTGATCCCAGATTATGGATTTGCCCAGAGAGGGAAAAGGAATACAGATCAAACTAAACTTATCTAAATGATTTCCAGGATATCAGTCGTGGCTATGATTTTGTGTAAGAAAGACATTCACTGCAGCAAAATTCATTATCCTGCCCCCCAGAAAGATACAAATTTCACAAAGTTTTAAGACTGATTTATCTATTCTCATAAATAATGAGTGCCTTAAGCAATGAAGCAACAAAGCAATAAACCAACAAAGCTTCAGCTTCTTCCTTAACATTTTTTAATATGTGAGTATGAAGCATCTAGAAACAATAGAAAATATTTTAGGCCACAATGAAGAAAGGTACCTGTTTTCTGCACAGACATTTCTGCATGGAAATTGAGTGTTTGCCTTTTGCAAATTTCATGTGCACTCAGCTGAAAAACTTTCTTGCTATCAATGGTTAAAAAAGCTAAATCTTAAAATTATCTTGTTTAAATGGTAGAAAAGCATTGGATGAATGACAGGTTGCTAAATAATAATTAAATTTCAGATAATGCAGAATGTTAGTCTAAATAATGAAAATATCAATAATAAATACCTAATAAATTTTATACACTGGCTTTCCCATATTTCCCATCCCACCTCTCTCTACTGATGGTTAACTACTACGTTTTTTAGAAATAATGACTAATAACTAATCAGCATTTTTAATGACAAACTATTAGAACATGTGAAAATTTCTGGAATTATCGTATAAGAATAGATGAAAATGAGTGTAGTGAAGCACTAATAGAGATGGAGAAGTTTTTGTTAAATTTATCAAATTGATATGAACAGCTGCAAATTACATTTAGAGTATTTTAGACCTTCTTAGATTCCCAGTTCAATTCGATACCTAAGGTAGTTAAGTGCCTGAATTCTCTTGTGCGTCTAGGCCTAAGATAACTGGCAGAGAGCAGATGAAGGTCTGAACCGAGCAGAGAATGGTCTAAGAATAGGGACTTTACAAGCAGGTGATGGCAGACTGAGTTGCTGCGGACAGAATACAGACTGTCAAGAAAAAAACTATTATTTCCACTATGTAGGG
>NW_009211082.1:4054-4951 GCF_000690835.1 Fulmarus glacialis
ATAATCTTCCAATTCTTAAGAGAGCTGTAAGAGTTCTGACTCATGCAATCAAGGTCATTTTATACGGAAAAAAATAGAGAGTTGTTTAAACAAGTGTCGATGTCATTAAACCAATAGGATTATATCTAGGTGAAGGTTAAAACCAGACATTGTTAGAAAACATCCAAGATGAGATGATAGTTAAGAAGTCGAGAAGAATGTGACAGCCTGGTTATCAGCAGGATAAAGAGCCCTGTATTCACTAAAGATACTGTTGCAGCATTTATTAGCATCGCTGCATCTGCCTACTTGCTCATAGACATTTACCGTAACTGTGGCAGCTGTTACACATTTCACTCTTCTGGTCAAATAAAAGAAGCTACGTTTCTGTTGCTTGAAGAAAGTGTGGATACTCTCATTCCCAGTGCCCCTTCTTTCCTCTCGCCTTACTCACTGTGTTTGTATATCCTTTATTGCTTTCCTCCTCCATCTATTATTCATAAAAGCCCCAGCCTTTAGAAAATGAAGTGGTGTCTTTTTTGTGGGGGAGGGATGCCCATACCATGGGCACATTTAAGCAGATTAGGTTCTCAGAGTTCATCAGCTGAGCATTTTCTGAATATCAGCTCTTCTTTGTTTTGGAAAATCTTGTATAAAAAATGATAATACTTGCTGTTACTTTGGGGGGAAAAAAAAAAGAAAGAAAAAAAAAGAAAAAAGAAAAAAAAAGAAAAAAAGAAAAAACTGTCAGAAGGATTTGAACATATATGTGACTTTGAATTCCAATAAAAAACAACAACAAAAAAATCCTACTTCAGATCTGCGACATTTTCAGTATCTGAAATGGACTTCATTTATAGCAGCTCTCACACCTTCTGAGAGTCCTGCTTGAATTACCTGCATCTCTGTGCCCTTCCT
>NW_009211082.1:5200-31036 GCF_000690835.1 Fulmarus glacialis
AATTAGGATAAAATCCATAGACTGCATATAGCTTTTTTGTAAGGGCTGCTGAAACAGGTTAAATGGGAATTCCCCAGTGACAGATGATGTGTCTCACGGTCACACTGAAATGCTTCTGATTTAGCACTCAAGTCTTAATTCATACACTATCCACACCATCGGCATGGTGATGCACACTACAGCTCTGCTCTGCAAAATGCAAGCTGTCCTTCCTTTCGGCAAGGAAGTCCGGGTGAGAAGGAGAGAGGAGTGAAGACTCAAATCCCAACCCTAGGAGCAGCATGGACAAGCTACACTCTGTCAAATCTGGCTCCTCCTAACCTGCTCTATGAAGGGGGTACATGCTGCTTGGTACAGTAAGCAGGCTCTGGCAGTCAAGAGGCAGGGGTCAGAAGGGTTTAACACTTTGCAGTGAGGTGAGAGTTTCAGAAGCAACCCTCCCTTCTCTGTCCCCAGCATTGACTCTGTTTGGGGAAAAGCAGTGACAGCGGTGGCAGTAACAAACACGTCACAGCCTGGACTAGATGATATGGTACCTGTAAAGTAGAAGATTATCTGCATCCCCCCCAAGACTCCTTTGGTGTTGGACACTCATATGGTACATTTGCAAAGGCATGAATGATTCATACACCTGTGCAACTCCAGAAAGTGTTTGGTCCATTCTTGGCCTCTTCAGTTCATGGACAGTCAAATCACAGCATGTGATTCAGGGTTTGGCATGGTCACTCTGGTTCAGAGAGAAAGAGTATCCTTTGAGGGACCAGGATGACATGGGAAACTTTGTTTCATCATGTAAGGCATGTTCCAGACACAGGGAGAGAAATGAATGTCATTACCTTATCTTCTCTCACAGTTCCCATGGCTTCAGCACCCAGTGTAGCAGTCTGCACCCAGTTTGCAAACCATCAGATGCAGAACTGTTCGTCACAAGGACTGATTGCTAAGGTAACATGTAACAGCAACTCCAGCTAGTCTAGACTTCCATGAGCAGTTTATCATGATTTCAGTAGTCCCTCCAGTTTACATTTACATTCAATCAGGAAGAGCATGATGGCACAGCTAGAATAGCCAACGAGCCAACACTGAAATGTCCACTCCACTTTCAAGTGAATTAAATTCATTACTATGCTTGAGGTACTCATCATATAGAACAGGATATGGAAACAAAATATAGAACCTCTGCAGGCGTGGTGTTTCTCACACAGTGCAGACAGACCAGCTCCTTTTTTTCTGGGAAGAGCACTTCTGGTACCATCTGGTGTGGGACAGGGAAGGAGATTGATATAGGTCTTTAGTGAGGGATTAGATCATCTTGCCTTTGTAGATAGATTTGCCAACATTGCCATTTACTTCTGAATTGTGAGCCTCCCCTAGATTTATATTGCTGTGTCTGCTCTGTGTTGTTTACCCCATCTGAATCTTACAGTTTCTGGAAGGTTTGATAGTTACTTCCTTTACCTCTTCAAAGATTTTTCTTACAGAGAAGCCAACCTTAGGCAAGCCTGTGTGAAAAAACCTTTTCCCCTCAAACTATAACTTGTCTAACAGAAGAGTAGCCAGTGGCATATCACCTAGGAGACACACAAGACCAGGGACACATTTCTGCCTGGAATGTGAGTTTAGACCCAAGTGACATGGAAACTTTGAGCACGGTGACTTTTGTTATGGGAGCAGTCCCTGTTTGGATAAATATGTTTGAAATGTTCAAACTCCTTATGGATTCCCAGCCCCTCAGCACACCATTACAGCCACCTTTAGAGGGGTGCCTAGGGGACACAACAGAATGACAGTACTGGTAACATAAGGTATACCTCCGGTAGAGGTAAGCCTTATGAAAGATAGATTCTGGGGAATCTGCCATACAGTGGTTTTTTTTTCTTTTTTGTGGTGTTTTTTTTTTTTATCAAGAGGAGAACTTCCTTGCCACAAGAGCTATCCTGCTAGGCATGCCTAACACTAGACCTTGGGAGACCACATGCTCTTGTTGGCTCAGACTGCTGTGGGGCCTTCAACCTTGTTTAGTGGGTGCTGAAGGGACGGAAACAATATATGGAACAGCAAAAGGGAGCAATGTTTCTAACTATGGCCAGAAACATGAGTATAAAAGCATTTTGCAGATAATATTTCATCATCCCATCACAGAAGTGATCAGTGTCTGTAGTTGTGTTAGGCTAAGTGAAAGTAATCTGCAGTTAGGATAGCTTCTTGGCAGTCCTGCATAACACCCTGCTGTAGGATACAGCGTGACATGATGATTCAAAAGGCATTTGGGATACTGTCGTTGAGGCTATACCTGAGGATAAAGTATCTCATAGTCAGCTAATTGAAAGCATACTTGACTGCTACCCAGTAGGAGTTAAGCTTCAATTTCAGTTTTTCTTAAAAAAAAAAAAGGAAAGAAAATCTCTCCACCTTCAGGCATTTCAAAATGCAATTCTCATATATAAAACATTAATTTTTGATTCAACTCCCTGTGCGGCCTGATTGTCTGGGTAGAGAACTATATGACTAAAGGCAGCAAGAGATGCAGATCATTACCCGTGTGAAGGTGTGCACCCTGATTTCATTCATGTTCTGTCTGTTCACAGACAGAAGTGCTAGTCTGTCTGCAGTTTAAGACTGGGAAGCTTTGTTATACATAGGCAGCATATGTTTTACACCTATGATAGGTGGTCATTGTATTCATGAAACAACTTGCACAACCCGTGAGAATCTACAGAATCAAAGGTTCATTTCCCTGCTGATAGAGCTGGGCAATGTGTGGCTATCTATTTGGGGAACCTTTCCTAAAAAGAGGAATCTACTCACATCTACTCTTGCACAGACGCTGACAGACAGAGTGCTTCTTCCAAAGAAATTATTACTCTGATCTTGGCATAGACTAATTCTTGGAGGGCTAATCAGGTCTCTCAAACAGGATGGTCAGTTGCTGTTGGGATCTGTCACGGGAGCCCCCATTGCAAGGGCCCTTGTAACATCTTCAGCTGGATTGAGTGAGACTCTCCAAACCACTGTTCTACTCAGTTTTTACGAACCAGCTGTTCTTCTGTGCAATTGCCCCAACACATGCATGATCCATCTCTATCAGTTATTTTAACTGCAGGCAAAACATCTCTTAAACATATTTACAAACTACAGAAGACAGTTTCTTCATCTTTGGGAATGGTTTCTATTTGCTATTTACTAATGTCTTATCTATGTGCAATTTGATAACTCCTGAAGCAGCAACTACCTGGAAATCTCTGGGAATTTCTACCCAGGGCATTAATCAACACATAAATTAGATTAGGCATAGCAGGAGCTGTCTGGGGGAATCTTGACAACTGTTCAAAATCCCACGTGAAGAGTTCCTGTAACAATCATCAGTCAAATACTTATTTGCGAAGGTGGCTAGGAGCTGAGTCAATCTCCAAGTCAGGTCCATTGTCTCAAACCAGCCATATATCTACGCAAATAACTTGCTGTGGAGTTCCTGGACCAGCCAGGGAGTTCATGTCTTAAGAGTGCTGGGTGTGCATAAATGCACAGCCTTGATCATCATCTACACCAGAATTATAACTAAAGAAAAAATTTATTTTCATACATACAACTTGGAATTTTAGTTCAATACCTCTTGCCACACTGTTACTATATATATAAACTAATCTAATATATTGTACTACGGTGTTTACTACTCAGTTAAGTCCTAAAAAAATGTTTCAGTTATTTATATTCTGTGTTCAGAGTCTCTTTGCTTATAGTAAAAATTAACCAAACAAAATTGAACCAGTGAGGGAGAGTTGCACAGGCTTGGAAGCTCTGAAGAAGGTCCCTTGTTGAAGGTAATTCTTCTTATGCACCTCTTTTCACACCAGGTGAGGAGGACAGTCTATAACAATCAGTCAATGCTGGTCTTCCCTGACCAACTAAGGAGAGTCCGGCCTAGTCCAAAGCCATGATCTAGTACATCTCTTGAGGGGAAGACAGAAGCAGCTTTGCTATCAAGATAGTCTGTATTTCCATTATTGTCAATGATATAACAGAAATCAGCATATTGCTTGAGTCTTTATTTATCTCTTGTGATAGGTCTGGATGGATGAAATCTGCTTACAGACCTAATTTGATGTCCCTGGTTCAGCAATAGGCAGCACAGCTGTGCAGGAATTTTAGTACGGAGATGAAAGACTTTTATACAAATATGCCGGGATAGGTCCTAGGGTGTGTGCGAAGGTATGTTGACCACACCTTCGGTATGGCCAGTGGTGTTAAGATACGAAAGGTGTGATGTAGTTATCATTACCCAGTGAGTTCATGCTAAAACACTGCATGAATATACATAGTGAGTATTACAGTCACAGCAGCATTTATACAAGCGGTATATGTCCACTAACCCATAAAAGTAAACATGTACTCAGGTACTGCTACCAAAGGCAGTACAGGTGTAAGAAGAGCTATAATATTTACCATCATCCCCTTAGAACCCGCAACAGAAAGAATAATCAGTTCTCTCCTAATATTAATAGCAGATGAATTCAATCCGTAAGAGCCATAAATATGGATTCATGGTTCCAAAAGCAATCTTGAATGATATTATGCAAGTAGTGGAGGTGTGTTTCATTGCCAAGAATTTCATGCAGCTCTACTGGAAAGGAATCAGGGATTTACAAGGATGGCATAAATCTAATTTCTCATGGCTTGTACCAGATGTTGCCCAGAGACCAGGAGGCAACGACTGGTCATTGAGTTTTGTCTCTTTTGTAACAACATGTTTCCTTATGTTAGTCATGAACAAACATCAAAACTTCTCCATAGCTGTTCTTATTTCAGTCCAGGAGCTTTCATCAGTGTAAATCGGTTATGCCGTATTTACACAGGCGCACCTGAAAACAGAATGAGTTTCCTAGCAACCTAATTTTCATCAAAACTTGAAGGAAGAATAATTATGTTTAATAGAAGAAATCTTTTCTAAATTAAAGGATGTGACATTTCAGTTTCACTTTCCTAAAGACCGCTCACAGTCCTTCCCTTGTTCTTGTTCCCATCATCTGCTGTCAGTTACATAACTCCTTTTTTAGCTCATGGGCATCAACATCAACTATGTTAAAAGTGTACTTTACTTCTGTTGAAATTCAAGGTCTCTGTGCCATGATACATCTTTTGTACATTTTCTTGAGTGGTGTTCAAAAGACAGAATTAAGAAAAACACATACAACAGAATATATTCAGTGGATTCAAGTTTAAAAGTTGATGCAGACACATCATTATAAGAATTGGATAGCTTCTTTCTGTATTATTTAGAATGCCTATCTTTATAATGCAGAGGCTCAAAGGCTCAACAACTTTTTTTTTTTTTTAAATAAGGTTTGATAGAAGAAATATTCTGGTTTTATGCTTACCCCTGTGCTGATGTGCAGGATGGCGCTTCTAACAAGGAGCTCTAAGGAAAAAATTCTTCTATGCATTGGGCAACAGCTTCTGTCAATCTCCAGGCACAGCGGAGAGCCAGAGGACCGTTCCATATCTAGGACTGGAACTTGACTGTCTGTCTGCTATGGCATATGTGCCTGCATAAGATAAGCACAAATTTTAATGAGCACAGAGGAACAGAGATTATGAGGCTAAGGAGAGCTTGCTTAACCAAGAAATGGACATAGATGATTGAATGAAATAAGCACAGTGTAGACTCAAGTTATGGGTCTCAAATGAAATTAGAAGATCAGTTAGTCAAGTCTCTTGACATAGAACAGGGTACCAATCTGAGACTAATCATAAACTGAAAGCCAGGAAATGAAATCCAAAGTGGAAAGGAGTCTCATTAATAGGAAGTGTTATTTTTTTTCTGTACACATCATTATGTGTATACAACACACATTAAGTAGCTTTATTTTTTTGTTTCTCAACCGGTTAATTAACACCAATGTGGATATTAGAGCCACACACAAGAGGGCTTTAGGATAACTAAGAATTATAGAGCTAGATCCTTCCATCTTATTCTCTAAGACAGCTAAAATCAACATTAAAAAACAAAAACAAAAACAAAAACAAAACACCACAAGTAAGCGTCACAATTCTGTAGTTACAGCTGCTCTTCTCTACCATCCCCTCACTCAGATTTCTTCCAGAACCAACCTGTTCAGGATTTGCGGTCCAGAACCACGAAAGCAGTGATGGGCTGGTAGAAAGTGATGTGTAAAAAAAAAACAGGGAACATCATTAACTACTTTAAATAATGTTATCTTCCAGAGCAGGAGAGTGAATGCTTACACCTGCAGCCAACTACTTCCCATCCCCTTCCCTGGCAGAGGGGAGCTATTGTCATCTCGACTGAAGAGCAGGAAAAGGGGCCTCTGAAATTTCAGAGCAGACATTTTTGAGAAAACTCTTTAAAATTACATTAGTGGTGCAACTGAGTTCATCAGAATGCTTTCTTTACTTATTTGAAATAAAGTGATTTCACATGAAAATGTATTAAATTAGGCAATTACTTTTCTTGAATAACCAAGGCCAATAATAGAATATGTTAACTCCATACATTATTACGAATGCATAATGATTTACTGTTAATTTTGCAAGCATCTTTCTACAAATAAGATTTTTTTAATTTATACTGATACATCAGTTATTGAGATCTCTGTTTATAGTACTACTTCTGAACCTTGATCTGACTGTAAAGGCAGTATGGATCCATAAAACCAAGTCTTGAGGCCACATCAGGCTCTGACCTGTAACTTTCTAACACTGTTACAGTAATCATTTCATCTTGCATATGGCACAGCTTTATCCCTAATACTGACCATAACTGTTATGTTCCAAAAGTAAAAAATTTACACTTACATATACATATACACATACATATACATATACACATACATATACAAATATTTTTATATAATAAATTTATTAAATAGTTTAGAAATCATTACAGGCAAATAATGCAAACTTTTCATTTTTTTAGAAATACCCTCAAAAAAAAAAAAAACAAAAACCAAAACACCCCGCCCTAATGCTGTGGAAAACAAAACCAAAAATAGGAAAAATCTGGTTTTTCTCATGCTTTGAAAATTTTTGCAGGTTCTACATCTCCATAGATATCTTTATTAACTTTTCATGGATTTTAGAGTATTTTTCTAGTCTTTCAAGTGCACTTGGAATTATGATAATTTTCTCTGCAGTCATTTCCTTTATTTTATTTGTTAAAATTATTTATACACATCACTAATGAAAATGTTGAACATTGTAATATATCTGTTGCTTAGGGCATTCTTTCTGTAAGTACTGTAATTTCACAGGTCTTGGGAACAGTGCATCCACTGGCTAGGGACTCCAACAACCAATACACATCTTAGAAGGTTTCTGAGGGTTTTTTAGAAAGTAATCAACCTAATTAAATGTTAGATTTCCTGATCTGTATCTCTATATTCCACCTGTATCACAGGGCATTGGCCCATGTTGAACTCAGCAAACGTCTTCCTTTTTTACCTTCATTATTTTCTAGGACTGCTCATTTTGCACCATCCTCCAACCCTGCCAGCACATCTCTGTGTACATCTGTTGGTTTCAGCTTCTATGGCGCCTACTTCAGCTATGGTTCAGTTAAAGTCCGCACATGATCATACATACTAACCCATGAGATAGCAAAGCTACCACAACATTTCCTTTGCTTTTGTTCTTGTTTTATTTTTTTAATAAAAATGTCATATAATTATAAAAAAATCTTTCTAAATGTCAACTGTGTACATCACTCAAGTATCTTCTATTATCATCCTTAGCAAACTAGCAATCTCAGTGAAAATATACTGAAATCTGCTCTTCTTTTCAGTGTAAAAATATATATGCAAACAAATAGCAGTATTAGTGGACAGGAAGATAATTTCTAAATATTCTTTTAATTCAAATTGAAAATGCTATTGTTAAGTTGGGACGGACTAGATCTAGACTTGATCTAGATTTAATTAGAATCTTTTTAAAATCTGGTCTTGCCCCTTTTGATTGGAAAATTTTATTTCATAGGGCACAGCTCTGCATACCTTGGGCTGTTCTGAAAGTGAAATTAGTTTATTACAATTACTATGGAACTAAATAGAGTGTGAACAAACAATTCTGCACACAGTAGGATCCTCATATTAGAATGAAATGTGACTTTGTGAAGAACAGTTCACAGCTTTAATATAATACTTGTTGCAAAATAACTATGTGAACATCATAGTCAGGCCATTATTTAAGATAAAAATTGGCAGCCTTCACTTTAAGTAGTCAGGTTTTCAAGTTACTACCTAATGTATATAATTTAAAAGAATACAAATAACTTTGGTTAAGACTGACCTCGCAAAGAATTCCCATGGGGCACTGAGGACCATGTATAAAAAGCTTATTGCTAGATCTGAACCTGAAGGATCTACTTAACAAACATTTGCCGAATGTCATTGAAGACATTCCTAGCAGTCTGTTTGAAAAAAGCAGTCCTCAAGAACCTAATCTGACACTAGCTATATATGTTCGGAAATCACCCCCTCCTGAGAACCTGGTAAGGTCCTTGCAAAACTTGAATCTCATTTAAGAGCTTGAGGCCTAATGGGATTTTAAATGTTTTACTGACACAAAAACATTTTCTTGGCACGCATGTTCCATGGGGGGGTCTTTTCTATTCGTACTCAATTTTTTTTAATAGTTCCAATTACTTTTTTCCTCTATTACTAAGTAAAATAGAGATCAGAGGCAGATGAATTTTCATTAAAACTTTATACTGTCAGAAAAGTAGTGAATAAATACTTTAAAAATCCAAAACAAGTAAAAAGGGCTACAAAAAATCTAATTAGCCTCTATGAATTAAAAGGCTCTAGGCATAGTATTGGATTACTAAAAAGGGGTAGAAATATTAAAGGGGACAGATACCCTCCTAGAAAACAATGATGTATTTATTTTCCCACAGTATATGTTTATATGTAGTTCATGACGTAGTTTTGTAGGAAGGTATGAAAAACCAAAGGAAATAAAACCCATCTGTGTGGTTCATGTTCTTTTGTAAACACTGTATTTTTCCCATTTCTATAATTCAGTATTTATTTACAATAGCAGCAACAATAATTTTTAATACCCTGTGAAACACTGATGCTGGAAAGACACATTCCATCCAAACATTCAATGGTTCCTAGTAGCCATCTTTTTGTATAGCTATAAATATACTGCTTCCTTCCTCTTTAGGTATTGTTGGATTGGAAAATGGAATAAATGAAAGAAGAATGAATGATCGTTTAGGTGTTGCTGGCTAGTCTTAGATGGCTGGCTCAGAAGTGTTTTAAAAAGATTAAAAATTTAACATTAAATTGCATTTGCTATTTGATTTTAGCAGCATAAAGAGAAATCAGTTTTAGCGTGGTCCATCCCAGCACTAGGTGTTCGGGAAATGATCTGTGAGAGGTTCCCTAAGTCTCCAAAAGTTAATATTTTAACAAGACAAGAGAGACTGAAAGAAATGAGTTTTACCTAGTCAAAATACTGAGGGATTAAAACTGGTGCAGTTAGCACTGAGAAGAAGTAAAAAAATACACACTCTTAAATATGGGCAACCTTTATTTTTTCCTTGCAAAAAAATGCCTTATTAATCAAAGAAAGAATATTATCCAGCTCTAAGCTATATCTCCAATGATATGTAAACAGAGGAATTTTAACTGCAGGTGGCACATACTGCATCAAAAGCACCTCAAGGATATATCTGGAAAAAGAGTTGAGGTCTTCACACCTGTGGTTTTCATATCAACACTACGTTCTTCTTATCGTGTGTCCTGGCAGCCCAGCCACAGGCAGTCTCACCCAAGGCACAAGCAAGAACTTTGCCCCTGCATACTGCATACTGTCGAGATGGGAGCTCAGGCAGGCTGGGGGAAGGCAAGAGACCGAGCTGCCAAGCCAGGCAGAGCAGCAGGGTGCCTGGGAGACAGCCCCAGGGAAGAGGGTGGGACGTGCTGGAGAAAGGCTGTCTGCCAGAGGCGGTTTGGCAACGGCTGTGACTTCAAGGGTTGTTTCAGTCAAACTGCCTCTAGTGCAGCCTTGAATAGGAAGATGGGCTTATTTGTCTTTGGTAATGCCCGAGAATATATTTTGGCAGTGTCCTGAAAATAAGCATGTGGTTCACACTTAAAATCTGCTGGTTGCACTCTCCATGCCTTCAGAGCCCTCTTCCTGGTATGGTCTCCTGTTCCTCTGTTCTGGATCCTCCAGGCATCGCATGTTACAGCCCTCTCCCTGTCCGTGGGGATAGGGGTTCAGACCTCTCTTTGTTGGTGGGGATGGTCTCTACAAGTTTGCAAGAACTCAGAAAGATGCTCTTTCAAAACACATAGAGGAAGCCTCTGTATCTTAACCACTATTTGTCTTTTTTTTGCTTTCTTTCTGTTTTGCTATGGATTTTGGAAAAAGGAAAAAAAAAAAAAGATAAACTCTTTCTATAGATGTTTCCTTCTTTATATTTATACATTGTGAAGTATACCAGTGCTACCATGACAGTCAAATGCTTTCAAAATTAGTGTTAATAATCGTTAATGACAGCCAAACAATACTATTTCTATTTTTTTTTTCAGTGTACTGTTTTGTTTTCAGTGTACACTATGTGTAGGGTACTTAAATGATGAATAATTATTTCAGAATATAAGTATCCCAGAAGTCAAAAGCTGGTTTTAGCTTTTAAAAATCTGATTTTAGGATAATATGATCTATATTTTTCTTTAAAATACTACTTTTGCCAGTTTTTACAGTGCATGTTGAACGCCTTTACACAAATCTTCACATTTCAAAACTATAATGGATTTAGAATTTATCAGAATTATGATACAATTTAGTATTTTGGAAAGCCTGTGAAAATATGTCTGGAAGGAATCTATTGAAACAAGGGGAAGCTGTTTTGACCTGTCTCTGTAGCCATGTTAATAAACCCACATTCTGCAGAGGCTGAAACACTGGGAACTGGAAGACAAGAGTGGCAAAGCAGCACTGTAGGAGCAGAAATAAAATTATGTATTTTGTCCAAGTGCTCTTTTTGTAGGCCTGCAAGAGATGTTCAGTAAAAATAATACAGCCTGGGAAAGGACTTTTTTTTGGTTGGTTTTTGGTTTTGTTTTCTGTTCTGTTCTGTTTTGGGGTTCGGGTTTCTTTTGGGAAAGATTTTTGCTGTCAAACTGTTTCAGCTTTATCAGGGTTCCTAACTGTGTCCAGAAAAAAGCTAGGGTAGCCACTGCCCTTGTAGTTAAATAAAGACAAACTAATCATCATAAAAAATTCAGAAAATCAGTTTTCATCCCTATTCCAATGTTATTTTCAAACGTATTCTTCTATGGAAATCCATCAAGGTCAATACTAGTTTATTGTAGAACTGTGTTGTGATATAGGAAATGTTTTTATGTTGTAATTCTCAGGGCAAATGAGATCAGAATAAAAGTAAAAATATTTTTTTCCTCTTTATTTCAACTCTGTAAAATCAACATGGATTCTGAAAACAAAACTCAATTCTTTCTCAGTTGTGCACCACTGCCAATTAACAAAGGTTCTTCAGACTGATTACTGCTTTCATTTATATCTGTGCAAGCCCATGGTCATCAAATTGCATTTTTAGTTATATCATGGAAATGCTCTTTCTTCCTGTGGGCTGCCACTAATGTACATCGACAAAAAATTACATGCCCTGAAATACTAAGTAGAATATTAACAATTCTGCCAGCAGTGTGTGAACCAGTGTCCTGGTTTCGGCTGGGATAGGGTTAAATTTCTTGCTAGTGCTGTGTTTTGGATTTAGTATGAGGAGAATGTTGATAACACACTGATGTTTTCAGTTGTTGCTAAGTGCCCTCCTAGTCCAAGGACAGCTCCCATGCCTACTGACTGAGCTAGGTACACAAGATGGGAGGGAACATAATCAGGACAGCCAGCTCAGCTGGCTAATGGGGTATTCCATACCATGTGACGTCATGCTCAGTATATGAATAGTGGGCATGATCCAGGAAGTACCGATCGCTACCTGGTTATCGGTCAGCGCGGGTGGTGAGCAATTGCATTGTGCATCACTTATTTTGTATATTTTATCATTATCATTATTCTCCCTTTTCTGTTTTATTAAACTGTCTTTATCTCAACTCACGAGTTTTTCTCACTCTTACCCTCCCGATTCTCTCCCCGTCCCACTGGGGGGGGCGGGGAGTGAGTGAGCGGCTGCGTGGTATTTGGCTGCCTGCCAGGTTAAACCACGACAACCAGTGAGGAAAAAATCAGTCAGTTCTTATAGAGTTGTGTTAGTTCTACAGCCCTGGCAATAGTAAGTAGTAATTTTGGAAGATATGCTCCAAGTATGCAAGATATACTCCAAGAAAATAAAGATATGGAGTAAGAAGGAGCATATTCACATGGTTGTTTTTCAGAGCAATACCTATGTCTTACGGAATTTACTTTTTCTTATTAAATGCGTATTAAATAAGTCACCTAGATAATGGATCCAAATAATCCAAATTTAAAAAATGCCTCTAGTCATTCTGTGTTTATAACTGCATTTCAAAATTATTGCATTTTAATTTTTCGAAAGTTTGTTTAACACAGATTGAAACTACACTTCTACAAATCAGATAAACTGGTGAAAGACCAGGGACAGTTTTATTTATTTATTTCAACTATATTTTATATACAGTGTGGTTAAAAAGGTTTTAGCATGAATAACTATCCACTTATAGATCATTAATAATATTACAACATAAGAAATACATCTTCTAGTATTGGAGTTAATTTTTAAACATAACATTAAAACTTTAAATATTTAGAAATTGACACACTCCTGTCTAACATCTCAGCAAGTGTGCAGACACCACTAAACTGGGAGGAGTGGCTGCTACACCAGAGGGTCATGTTGCCATCCAGAGGGATCTTGACAGGCTGGAGAAATGGGCCAACAGGAACCTTATGCAGCTCAAAAAGGGGAAGTGCAAAGTCCTGCACCTGGGGAAGAACAACCCCGTGCACCAGTACATGCTGGGAGACACCCAGCTGGAAAGCAGCTTGGCAGAAAAGGACCTGGAGGTCCTGGTGGACACAAAGTTGAACACGAGCCAGTAACATGCCTTTGCTGCAAAGAAGTCACATGGTATCCTCAGCTGCATTAGGTAAAGTACTGGCAGCAGGTCAAGAGAGGTGATCTTTCCTCTCTGCTCAGCACTGGTGAGGCCGCAGCTGGAGTACTGTGTCGAGTTCTGGGCTCCCCAGTGCAAGAGAGACATGAACATACAGGAGAGAACTCAACAAAGGGCCACAAGGATGATGAAGGGACTGAAGCATCTCTCCTGTGAGGAAAGGCTGGTGGAGCTGGGATTGTTCAGCCTGGAGAAGAGAAAGCTCAGGGGGATCTCATCAATGTACATAAATACCTGAAGGGAGGGTGCAAAAGGACGGAGCCGGGCTCTTTTGGGTGGTGCCCAGTGACAGGACCAGAGGCCATGGGCACAAAATGAAACACTTTTTCACTGTGAGGGTGACTGAGCACTGGCACAGGTTTTCAGAGAAGTTATGGAGTCTCCATCCTTAGAAATATAGAAAACTGTCTAAACACAGTCCTAAGCAACTGTCTCTAGGTGGCCCTGCTTGAGAAAGAGATTGGACAAGATGATCCCCAGAGGTCCCTGCCAAGCTCAACAATTCTGTGATCCTGTGGCTGCGCAAAACTCTCTCCCCCTGTAATTGACATGACTTAAGTTATCTCCCCTCTCTCAGCATGCCTTTTTACTGCAGTTTATTGCCCAGGGAGTATTTCAAAAAAGCAGCATGCAAATTGAAAGACTACAAACAAAGTCAGGAACTCAGCTTTTGGCCCTGTGGTCCCAGAGACAGTAAGTACATTTGGAAGTGACTATCTGCCCACAGATTGCTCTCATTCAGATCATATTTTTAGCACAATTTTTTTTATGCATTAATCTAAAGTTATTAGCAAGTTTTTGATTGTAAAATAAGTAATAGGCAGAGTGGTGCCTTCCTGCTACACAATCCAAGCAGTGGGCAAGGACTATGTGACCTAACCAGTTAACCAAGGGAACGTAAATGTTTTAGGGGTTAAAGTTGTCTAGTTTCTGTCTTTTACTCTTCAGACATTTTCAAAGTGCTTACTCAAAGTCAGCATAAAGACAAATAGGAAGTTAAGAAAAATATGAAGACCTTTGTCAAAGGAGGGGTATTAACGTTCAAATCTGCCTACTAACATCTCCAGTAAAGAGGTTGTAAAGCTATTTGCTCTGCTAAATAATTCCCAGTAATAAGCATTCTCTTTACGTTTCTTCCTCCCCCCCCACCTCTCCACCTCCCAAATGCCAAGGACATTTGAGATTTGCAGCTTTTATAATGCTTAATAAAAATTAATAAAAAATAAAAATAAAAAAGCATTTATCATGCTTAATAGTCAAGTTTTTAGAAGAAGTGTCACGATTTCTCGTTTCTGACTTGGGACTTTTCATCATTTGGGATTAGCAAAACTAGAGATACATTGGTGCATTAAGCTGCAGAAGGAGTGAATGCTCTCAGCTTTATCTTGTCTCAGTTTGTAGGAGATAAACATTTTCTATCTCCATACAGATAGAAATAGATCTTCACTCAAAATCTAGACTTAATGCCATTTGTCAGAAGGCACTTCCAGATTTCTATGTATCCAGACAATATCCCTTCATGGAAATGTAGCTTAAGACAGGGACATTTGCACTCAGCACTTAAGGCCGAATAAAAAACAGATAGATCTATTTATAGTGTACCAAAAAAAGGAAATATTTTTCCACTAGTCTGGAAAAATAAATCTGAAATATAGCCAAGAATCCAAGAATGTTATTCAACTGAAGACTAAGAAAAGGAGTGGGCAATCATAAAGTCAGGTAAACCCGTCAGCAATTACAAAAAGGATTAAAGGAAAGAGATGCAGAGATCAGGATTGCAGAGCAAGAGCCTAGAACTCACCTGTAAGTAAGAAGCGTATCATACAGAAATTGCTGTGAATTTTCTATACTAAGTGGATAAAGCAAAGCATCCCACAGGCCAGTCCTTCATTTCTTTGTAGATTAATTACAGTCAGCTGTAGCTTGATTACCCAGGTGGAACTGACCCAGACACACAGAGGCTGGACTTCCAATTTCTTTTTGTAACAGAGGTTTCACAGAATGTTTAACCTAGTGTTTCTTTATCTGTGGGTGTTTTGTTGGCTTTTTTTTTTCCCCTCAGAAACTTCCAAAGGAAAAAAAAAATCTGAGGTGGTTTGAAGGATAGACCCTCTCTTTTTGTTGCCACTCAGAATTGACAGATGGAAACAGCAGGTTTCAGGAACTGAGCTCTCAGTTGGTGTCTGAGCAATGTTCATGCCAAGAGAATCGAGAAGGCCACAGAGGAACCAGCTCCCAGCCAGTGTTTGGCCAAGAGCCATGCCAAGATGGTTAAGCATCCTGCAGGGAAATCTGGCTTCTGCCAGTGTGTAGATGAAGTACAAGGCACAATGAAAAGTGGCTCCCAGCTGGCACAAAGGCAAAAATCCATGCCAAGATAGTTGATCCAGTCACAGAAAAACTGCCTTCATTGGTACCAGGCCAGATATCAATAGTACTGAGTTGGGGACAGCTTTCAAAGCTCTCTTGTCTCTTGCTTCAAAGATAAGTCCCTCAGAACAAGGAGAAAGGGTTCATTATCATTTCCTGAATCTCGGGAGAAAGCAGAGTTCCAACATCGTTCTTATAGCAACTAGAAGGAAGAAATTTCTATTCCCAGACAGAACATACATAAGGCCAGTGATGACATGCATAGCAAGAGGAGAAAAGTCCATCCTGTAGGCTGTTTACATGCACATCCTTAGCTTCCTTGAAACATTCTTAGATCTTTCTGACACCAATTAGTCGTTTGCATCCAATGGATGTAATTCAGTTGTCATTTTGTGAGGTTACTTCTACTTCATTGCAGACTCAAACAGAATGAGATAGTGTTTTGTGTCTCATATATGGAGATAGACCTGCTTCCTTTCCTCATAGTCCCAGAGGAAATTATGGAATGGCTATTGTTTTCCTTAAAATATGCTCACACATGTCCAGAAACTGCTTGCAATTTCCCTGGTAAAAATATTCTTCCACTGAAAGGACACCTTCCTTAGGCTCTCAGAAGTTTGGCATGGGGACCAATGAATGACTCTTTTCAAAGTCAGCCTCTAGAGAGGGAGTAAAAAGTCTCACAGGTAAGGATCTCCAGAATTCTGTGAAGAGAAAAAGGCACTTTTCAAGCTGGGACATTAATGATGCTATCAGATATGCAGCTAAGATTTTCATTCAGAAGCACAAATAGAATCTAATTTCATGTGTGTTTTCCGAAAATAACTCTCCCTTCTTCCAACCATAAATAAAAGGGAAGGGAAGGGAAGGGAAGGGAAAGGAAGGGAAGGGAAGGGAAGGGAAGGGAAGGGAAGGGAAGGGAAAGGACTGATAACTCTTTTCATCTCCCTCTGCACCTTCATTGCCTTCTCAGTACTTGGAGAACCTGGAAGGAACTGAAGCAAGAAACTGAGTTATTATAAACCAATTAGGAATTTTCTTTCAGATGATAACTAACTTTTCCTTTCTTAAGCTCTTTTGATGTCAGACTTTCTGTCCTTCCTTTTTTTAAGATTGCAATTTTGTTTCTAGATAATTTTTATTAAGCAATTTGAATGGGAGAGGGATATTACTCTAGCAACTCTAAATTAATGTCAAGACTCTATGGTTGAGAAAAAAATTATTTGCTAGTATATTCAACATTAGTTCTGAAGAGTTTGACATGAAGGGTGGTCATAAAACAAATTCAGAGCACAGATCTGTCCTACCTGTAGTCACCAAAGAGATGGGAAATACACACTGTAAAAAATGGCTGATCTTTCCACGACAGTCTAAAAATAATAGCTTGTAGATTAAAGGAAATATTTTCTTATCTAATATTCCCTACTATAGACTTTACCAGGATGGATTTATCTTGCTTTACTACTCACATTGTCTATATTATATTTGTCATAGTATCTGAGCACCTTATACTCCTTCAAGAATGAAGAATTTATGTGCTAGGAGAGTAGATACCACATGGCCTAAGGCTACTCAAGAAGGGTACAGGGTCCAGAAGCAGGCCAGAGACTGCTCTAATCCATGGTTTTCTTCAGTGCTAGGAGCTGACCTTTGCAATGAGATGTGCTGCTGTTTTTGTTTCTTTACTGGGTGTCCGTGGCAAGGTTTTGGCAGTGGAGAGGCTGCAGAGGTGGCCTCTGTGAGAAGAGACCAAGAACTGCCCCCATGTTGGACATAGTTGGTTCCCATCAGCCCCAGCGGACCCACTGCAGGACACAGCTAAGCCCATCAGCAATGCTGGTGGTGCCTCTGTGACAAGGTGTTTAAGAAAGGATAAAATTATACATGTCAGTGAGGAGAAAAAAAGTATAAAAAACAGCCCCGCAAACACCAAGGTCAAGAAGGAGATGAGGGGGGAGGAGGTGCTCATGCACCACAGCAGATATTCCCCTGCAGCCTGTGGAAAAGACCTTGATGAAGCAGGTATTCCCTGCAGCTTGTGGAGAGGACCACGTCGAAGCAGATGTCTATGCCTTGAAGAAAGCTGCAGCCTGCGTAGACCCTATGCTGGAGCAGGTTCTTCTGACAGGAACTATGGCCTGGGGAGGACACACAATGGAGCAGGTTACCCTGAAGGACTGCAGCCTACGAAAAGAACCCATGCTGGAGCAGGCGAAAAGCATGAGGAGGAAGGAAAAGCCAAAAGGAACTGTTATGGACTGACCACAACACCCCATTCCCCATCCTCCTTGTACTGTGCAATGGAGGAAGGTGGAGGTAGAGGAGTTGGGAATGAAGGAGTGAAGCTGAGCCTGAGGAAGAGGGTGGGGAGAAAAGTGTTTTAATTTGTCTTTGTTTCTCACTGTCTAAATGTATTTTAATTGTCAAAGTAAATTAATTTTACCTGAGTCAAATCTATGATGACTATTGGTAAGTGATCTCCTCGTTTTTATCTAAACCCATGAGCTTTTCCATCTTCTTTTCTCCCCCATCCTGATTGAGAAAGGGGAGTGAGAGAGCGGCTGGGTGGGTCTCTGGCAGCTGGCCAAGGTCAACCCACCACAATTTACTTTTCTTTCTATCCTGATTTTCTAAAGGAAAGGCAGTTAAGCCAGGCCATACCCAGGGGTACATTGGAGGACAAGTTTTCTTACATTAATATTCTCACTTGTAGGAAGTTCCATCAATAAACAAAATTTCTTTCTACTTTGTCAGTCAGTCTTAATTGTCAATTGTACTGTTAGGCAGACAAACATATCATTTTGATGTATCAATGTGGAGTAATGTTTATGACTAATAACTTCAGGTTTATGAATTGAGATGCATAAACAATTGGTTCACATTTGTACAATTACTGCAATGAATCTTTTGTAAACCCTTTAGTCAGAAAACCACTTCAAATTTTGTGATTAACAACACTTCAAAACATTTTAGAGTGCCAAGAAAAAATAGTTTGACTGAAGTTACTGGTTTTCAGACTAATTAATGTTTGTTACAGCTGATATTCTAACAGTAGATTCCTCAATATTGCCTTCTAAAATCCTTTTTTTCACCCATTCATATTCTTCTGGAATGTTTGCCTTGGAGATTAAAATTTTCCAAGCCTAGTCTAAACCTGCAATTTGTTTATTTTTCTGCAGTGTTTGGATTAATACTGTTCAGTCCTCTGGATATAAGAAGACTAAAATTGATGACTTCTGTTATAAACTGCCTTATGACTACTTGCTGAAGAACTGTACTGATGAATCAGCTGAACCTAGAAAATTATAAATTGGTAGATACTTATTCCTATTGAGAAGTAGTGCATTCAAGTGTTCCAGGGCAAATTGGGTTTGATCTAGCTGAGCTGTGAAGGTTTGAAAATAGCACCTCTAAAAAATGTCTTGTGCTTGGAAACTGATTTCTTTTAGCATGTCTCACTAGTGTTCTTAGTAAATCAGGTTGCACTGACACCCAGCAGCCTGCCCAGAGTACAAGGGAAGTTCAGAGCACTTCTGAAAGACAAGATGGTTCCAAAGATCGTTCCTTATTCAATCTGTATTGGCACACATGCTGACAATGATATGCACCATGTTCTCAAAGGCTTCCCAGATGCTAATTTCATCCTGCTTTTTTTCATGGCTGCTAAGCAGCAAAGAAACATATCTTCTATTTTTTTGTGATAATGCCAGGTGGCATCTGCTTTATTGTGCACTTGGAGTTATGTTTATGTTCCCTTAATACAGCAGCTGGGTACAAAGAGTCTGATGGGAGGAGAAGGGAGACTTTTCCTTCCCTGAGGGAGTTACTGAGCATACTCAAGGCAGAGGATCTCGGAGACAGTAGGATATGGCTGAGGCAGTCAGTTACATTCACAAGTAAGAGCTTGAAACTCGTGAAAGGACATTATACAGCTACAGTGGAGAGCAGGTAGCAAAAAGACTTCAGAATTCCTGAAAGAAAGATGCCTATGGTCTAGAAGGGTCTGAGATTGATACTACACAGAAGGTGACTGAGTAGGGAAAAGAAAGGACAATGGACAAAGGATGTCTACAAGCAAATTTTCCTTGCTTGAGTCTTCTCTACTTGAATAACTAAATTTTTGCTTTTTATTTAAAGAAAATGTGTCCTTTGAGGGTTTCAAAATATTTTGATCTTACAGAGGACTCGCTAGATGCAGAAGGCACAGGCACATCCAGCTTGCAACTTTGGCTTTGATCGCACCAGATCCCATCACAGTTAGAGCAGAACAAAAAATATTGTCATTTTGTGGAAGCAGAAACGTTAGCATTTCATTCACAGAATAGAAAGAAATATTTTCATTTATCAGTGCTGTCAGTGTAGGAAGAGCCAACGCTTCCTTAAATGAGAGTGGTTATAAAACAACAGAAAAATGTTCATAAAACTGTCTTTCATCAGTGCTACAGGGTCACAACAAGGAAAAGCTCACCAGGTGTGACACAACTTGGATTGTTGTGACTGGTTTCACTCCACCATGCATGGCCTCAGGGTAACTATTCACAGTAATATGAATTTCTGGAGGTTGTGTTGGAATTTTCAACCACTATTCTTTTTTAGATTGATGACTTCCAAAAATACATTTTAAATCCTTGAAGTGAATATTAATAGAGTATACAATGTGTTTTAAATCAAATGCACAATGCTTAAAGAGTTTAGGAAACAAAATGAAAAGTACTCAATGAAATATTGGCAAGGAAAGGGAGAGATGCATTTTCTTCTTCTCCTACAGTTTGTGAGTTACAAATGAAGCAGACGTTTTTAGTTGATAATAAAGCTTATAAAGAACTGATAAAAGGTTTGATATAGCAACTTTGATATAACAGTTAAGCAGATGAGCCTACAAATGAACTTTCAGAACTATAGTTTCTGTGCTCATACAGTTCATTTTCCAGCACAAAGGCTTCTGCAAAGTATAAGCATGACTTCAACCCCACATGAACCTTATTAAAACATCTTTAAAGGAATGTAGTTCATTTATGGATCTTGGGAAATCCTTGAAATGAGGATAATATTTATTTGTGATCATACAGGGATGCAGATTAAATCTCCTGGCAGCCATACAGATATATAAAATAAAAGAAAATAAATACTTTATTTTCAAATTTGTTCTTAATCCCAAAGTCCAGGAAAAAAAGAGTAGAGAACAATTCAAGGGAACTGATCTGGACTGGGTTTTCTGTCTGCCTCTCACTTGACTGTATTTTCCTCTTAGACAGGTTTGTTCTTAATCATATGATCAATCATCAATGAAAGCACCCAAGTTTAGTGTCTCAAGAGTTATAACAATTTTGCTGGGATGTGTGCATTTATTCCAAGGCCCATTTTTTCATTCTTGTGTTGATCTCACAAACAATTTGATCTCTTAATTTTCTCAAATAACTTCTGACATTGTAACTGCTAGATTTGCATTGGAAAATCTCCTGAAGGCATTAAGATTTTTCTTCTTTTTAGTCATAATAATTCATTATTGCCTAAAGAGATTAACATTCTCAGGTCACTAAATTCTCTTCCATGTCCATTATCTGTAATAAATACCCTTTATAAGTTGATATCTGTAAGCTTTCCACTTGTAAGGAGAATATGCTGAATTTACAGCATACTTTGACCATATTGCCTTTCTTCTAGTTTCTGATATACCACCTTTTTGAAAACTTCATCAAATCTTTATGAAACATATGTGTATATATCCTCTCCTGCTTGGAAATTTCCTGTAGTGCTGGCTAGATAAATTCTCTGAATGGTTCTTCAGAACAGGCACATCAGAAAAATGGAGACTGATGCATGCTGACCCGCCATATGGGCAGGATTTCACTGAAACCCTTCTTTTCTTCTTATGAGACATATATACAAATCCCAGAAGCTATGTACACAGTTTCATGTTTAATAACATGGTGCAGCGTACTGTTCGTAAGAGTGTGTAGGCACAGATGATTCTATGAACATAAACAGAGGGAGACAGATTGTATACATACAGTCTCTCTTACCGTCTCTAACTCTCACACTGAGTGCAGTGGATGCCAGTTCTTATGCCTGAGGTAGCAGCTATCCGCAGAACCTCTCCCATTGTCCTCAGAAGCATCTTATTAACCCCGAAAGAGCTGCCAATTCTGCATTACCTACTGTAAGTCTCTCTATCGTAGACACCTGCAGTCCTCCTGTTTGCTGGGCCTTCAGCATGGAATGATCTTCACAGTAACCCCGAGAAGCTTTATTAGGTTCCCTTGAGCTATGCACATAGGCTCTGCTCCTCACCTTTTTACTCACAGCAGAATGAAGGCATCATATTGTGGAATCAGCTGCTGTGCTGCAGAGGGGAACAACAAAATCTCTGCTGAAGAAGTTTGAACAAGGGTGAAAAAAAAGAAAAAACTAGAAAAAGAAGACAAGAAGGAAGACAGGTTTTAAAAGATGGGGAGAGTGGAAAGGACACTACAAACAAAACAGGGGAGGAATGTGCAAAAAAAGAATAGCCAGAAGACACCAATGACAGAAGTCATCTGTAGACTGTAAAAGGATGAAACAAGAAGGGTTTGAGGGGGATTTATTTTTTAGAAAGAACAAACAAACAAAATCCCAAAGAACTGGAGAGTAGCCCTCCATCCTGTTTCTGTGGAAAAAACAGAGCAACATTCCCTCCTTCTGCTAACATCTGGCCACAAAAGAAAGCCAAGAACTAGTCAAAGAAGAGCAGTTCACTCTGGCAAACACATGACAGTATTCTTGCAATTACTATCATACTTACAGCTCTGGCCTGTGTCTCAGGCACAGAGATTTAATGACTATGTGACTTGAAGGAAATAAATATACATGAGAGTGTTCATTTTGCCCCCAAAATTATGAGGTTTGAGGTGAAAAAAAATTTCAACCCAGGAAGAAGAAAAAGAGTCAATGCTGTGTAGTCAAATTCAAGATGTTCCTCAACATGGGGCTGCCTTCTTGAAGTCTCCACGAAGAGCTGAAGATCCCAGCATGCCGTGCAGTACCTCACCTCGACGCACACATGGCACATTTCAAATATCCAGCCACAAGATGTCAGCACACTCAACAGGAATTCTTACAGGAAGATAAATCTGTGTGAATGGGATCTTTCTATTGTCACACATCTCTTTTCCCTGCTAGTAACAGAAAAATAGATGTTTCTGAGGATTTACATGAAATTTAGCATTCAGGCTGTGCCTTCTAAGTGGAAATAGGTGGTCTATCATGGTTTGATCATAGTATCTTAATGAGAGTAAAATGCTGGGACAGAATGGAGAACATGGTTTTCTCTTACCATTCTGAAACCAAAGGATGTTGGAGAAGGATCTAAAACAGCTCATAAGCACCTAACATGATTTTCAATGACAGTGTGAAAGCTCTGATCAGCATGCCTTCTGTAGAGGGAAGTTCTGTGATGTAGATGTTTTGGCATTTTTTTGACAAAGTCATCAAACATGAAAATAAGGATGATTTAATTGACATAGTCTATCTGTATTTCCAAGACTTTTGACAATGGCCATCCCTCAAGCCTTTTAAAGAAAATGAGCAGTCACAGCTCATTTCAGAGCTAGGGAACCTTCTGTGGATAAAAGTATCTGATTAAGAGATAGGAAGCAGAGAAAAGGAGTAAAATACTAATTCTTGTTGAGCAGAGAGGTCACTATGGAATTTTATAGAGGGATGAGATGGGACTTGTGCTTTTCAATGTCTTCATGAAAGTCCTGGAGAAGGCTCTTTGTAGGGAGCTGGGAAAGTTTGCTGTTAATACTAAATTATTCAGAATAGGAAAAATGCAGACTGTGAAGAATTGCTGCAGAAACTTATGAGGCTGATTGGGCAATAAAATGGTAGATGAAATGCAGTGCAGAAAAATGTAAAGTGACGCACAAGGGAAAAAAACCACAAATCCGCATATAAAATTATGAGCTCCGAGCTAAGCGTTATCACTCAGAAGATCTTGAGAAAATGAGAGGTAGTTCCACGAAAATGTTATGCTCAATAGCAGACAAAAAGAGCAAATCAAATGTTAGTAACTGTTAGGAAAAACAATATAAGAAAACAGAGAACAAGATAATGCTCAGTTGAATAAATCATGGATCACCTTTAAAACTGTGCAGTTCTGGCCCCTGTCCCATTGTCCTCCCATGTCCAAAAGGATACAGTAGAATTGGAAATTATTAGCAAAATGATTAAAACAACAAAAATTGTTAAAGATGTGGATTTATTTCCAAATGGGACAAAACTGAGGCATATAGGGTGAGCTAAGACTCTTCTATCTAGAGAAGAGACAAATTAGGAAGAAGACAAAACAGGTCCATAAACTCAGGAGTGGAGGGAGAACAGAAATTTATTTTGCTCACCGTTATCTTCCACTGTATCTCCAGACTGAGCAGAGAGACGATCCTCAGCTGGATGGCTGTTTGAGTCTGACCTAGTACAGCTATTCCACTGTGCTGACCACATTCTGGCCAACAGGTACTATGAATTGATAATAAGCATTTTGCCTATTAATTTAGCTGTTGGCTAGTATCACTTCCAGGGATTTTATTACCTGTGATGTTGCCATTTATCATGTACATTTTGCTTAATAAATTCACTTTTTTTAAAGAAAATAAATAGAAAGCTTTCGGGAACAAAGTTTAGGAATAACATAATGATGGTATTACGCTTATTTAAAAATAGACTAAAAGTATCTATAATCTGGGAATCAGCCCATATTAATCATTACCCAGGTAAAAGTCTAATTGAAATTAATGAACATTTTCTCAGAGGAAAGGTTTCAGGATTCTCTTCTATATAGATTATTTATATCATGCTCATCACCATAGTTTCTGAACGTTTTCCAGTAGTACATTAAGCAATGTGACTAACATCTGTCACGTTTTTTTCTTCAGTCTCTTTCCGGGGAGATGAATATATGCAGTAGAGTGTCTTGTATCCTAAAGGAATTTTGCCAGGTGAAGGGGGAAAGAGAAGATAAAAGAATCTGAGTGGGAAAAATAAGTTTTGTTTTGTTTTGTTTCTAAAAATATACAATTTGCTTTATTTTTAGATCGGTGAAATCACAAACAAAAATATGTACTACATTTAGACCTTTTTCAATTTACAGCCTTGCTTTTGAGTATGAGCTTGATGCTGAATTAAGCTGCATGTACAATAAAGTTATATCCATTAATTTGACCCTTTTTCTTTCCTGAACTAGTAGACAAAAGAAAAATATGAATCATATTTTGTAATGAAGAAGAAAAGACAATACGGCACTGATCATGAAGTATTAAAGATTTTTCAAGGATGATAATTGAATGGTATCTAGATACTAAGAAACTATGTTAACATTTTAAAATATTTAATTTCTTTAAATTGTAATTGACTTGCAAAATAAAATATTTCATATGCATGGATTAAGAAAAAAAATGAAATAACATTTAAAAATAACTGTGAAGTCTAGCAAAAACATTACCACTCAGTGTTTGACTTGGAATGTATCCACATAATTTTTGAGCCGTACAAATTCCTAACATAGATTGATATGTAATTTTCTTTGCAAACCACTTTAAGATATTTTTTCAAGGAGCAAAATCTGCATTTTACAGATGGGGCTAGTGAAAGAGAAAATGACTCATCTAGTAAACCAGTAAACTAATGCTAGGTTCTTGGATGCCTGTGGCCCACATTGCCTCCCCAAACAAAGGAACAAAACTAAAGAAAGTAATAATAGGCCATTATGGTTTGAAAGCTCTCCAGTATTTTTTCTGAGCTCACTGTAAGAGTGGCTTCTCCTTCTTTATTTAAATAAGAAGGGAGATTGTAATCTTACTAGCAGACGAGAAGTGGAGTAGAGTGCAAATAATCATCCCACCTTAGACGTGACCTTGGCTGCTCCCATCCATTTTAGATATCCAAAACCAAAGGATGATTTCCAGGAGGTGTATATGGCCTATTAACAGGTAATATTCTACAACCCATGAAAGGATGAATGTCATGTACATATTGTGCTCAAGAGTTCTGGGAAGGCTCCTAAGGAAGGACCCCAGTAGTACACACACAAAAACATCCCTACCCCAGGTTGTCAGGCTTTTGTCAAAGACATTGATGAAATATCGGTTGCTTAGCTCTGTAATATTAAAGGAAGCTTGGCCCTACTGTTATTAAATAAGTCTTCCTTTTCTTAGTGACAGTCTTCCTATTCTAGCTAATAACAGCAAACACATCTGAATATTTATTATGTGTTGAAAACACAAATGTTGGAAAGAGACAGAATATAATAAAGCCTTTTATTTTTCTTGAGGCGATCTATCTCGGCATT